>NC_137798.1:72160634-72265634 GCF_963383645.1 Muscardinus avellanarius
CACACACACACACACACAATCTGGGCGCCTCTAGAACTTGCCTTTTGGGAAGATAGTGTGCATGGTGTCCTGTTTCAGGAGAGACTGGAAGTCTGCAGACTCCTGGGGCTTGTAGCTGGGGATCAAAGGCCACCCAGAGCGGCTTGCAGGGACCTGGCCACTGTGGTGAAGGGAGATGGGATCCTGTGAGTGAGCTGGGGAGTGTGCGTGAGCCTGTGCCTCGGCTGTCTGTCACGGTCTGTGCCTGCACCTTTCAGTCCCCTGCCTGAGCTGGTGTTGATGGTTCAGGGCAAGGACCCAAGGCCCTGGAGAAGTCAGAACTCGCCCAGTTCCCCCCAGGCTCCTCTTGGCTCCAGGACCCTTCCCTCTGCCCATTAGGAGAAACTAAGTGAGCCAGCTGACCCAGGAAGGCGGAGTATCAGAGGTCACGGGGTGCAGGGGAGGGGAGGATACTGGAGGCGGCTGGTGACTATGGGGAGTGGCTTACTTCACAGACGTTACAGTATAATTTTTTTTGTTTTTGTTGTTACTGGGGATTGAACCCAGAGGTACTCTACCCTCAAGCTACATCCCTAGCCCTATTTTATATTTTATATTTTGCTTCAAAACAGGGTCTTCATAGGTTGTGGAGGCGATCCCTGTACCTGCGATTATTCTTTTCTCAGCCTCTGTGAATCTCACATAACTGTAAAGATCCAAATGCTATTAAAAAATCATGCAATCACTGCTGGTTTCAAGAGAACTTCTGCCAGATAACCACTAGAGGGAGGCCGAGTCCCGTGCAGTTGAGCTGCTCATAGGTCAGGGCTTGGTCTACAGTGGGCCCGGATGGCTATGGCTGTGGAAATCCTGCCAGCGTCGGTCCCAGGGATTCTGAGGAGAATCTGAAGCAGGCCACGTTTGTCCTTTCATTCCCTCCTTGCCCTCCGAAATCCCCACACTACACCCAAACACACTCAGAGCGTCCTGTCTGCTGCCCGGGGCCCCGGCCGCCCGCCGTCCCCTGAGAGCTGTGATCTAGGACTTTAGGCTGCTGTTCCCTCTGTTCTTCTAAAATAGTGGTTAATCTGAAACCAGATGACACGGGCAGCTAACAGCAGATTACAGAGTGCTTAGTCCTTCTAAGATACTCAGTCTCGGGATTTGATCCCTAGGAATGGGATCTAATCTTAGTTTTCTCCGGAAGCCGCGCTGGCAGGAGATGGGGGTGGGTGTTACAGTAACTGAAAGACACCGTGTTCTCTGTCCGATTCTGACGCTGCTGTGGGATCATCATCCATCCCTAGAAGTCTGTTGCACACACATCCCAGGCTCCCCACGAGGTGCCTCCCAGGAGCTGGGGCACGCCTTTCCAGCCTCCTCCCCACCGCAGACCTCCCCTGTCAGGACAGGACGCCTCTGACCGCCTCTCGGACCACACTGGAAGATGCGTCCAGCCGCGCTCACCTACGAGCTGACCTCAGCGCACCAAACCCAAAGCCGAATCTTACTCCCCACGAGCATAGGAGAACTCCTGGTCAGCACAAACTCCTTATCATTCAGCTGGCGCTTTTCTAGGGACTTAGATACGATTACTCTCCACGACAACCCACTTGGGGGACTATTCTTATGACTCCTGTTTCACAAATGTGGAATTCGGGGCCTAGAGAGGTGAGGTTTTGCCCAAGATCAAACAGCTGGTAAGTCAAAGGGCCAAGATTCAACCTTGGGCAGTCTGGTTCCTCAGCCGGACTCCTAAGCAGCACACACACCACACACACGGCCTCTTTCGAGAGGGGGGGGAGCTGCATTTTCGAGGGGGGGGAGCTGCATTTTCGGTCGTCCACACAACCTCCCCCCTCACTAGGACTGTTATGGGTGGAGACGCTGGCTCTACTCAGCATGGCTGCTTCCCTGGGCTAGAGGCCTGTCCCTCCTTCCTTTGGTCCTCCTTCCTCTGGGCTCCTCTACAGACAAGCCCCGCAGGCCTTCCCCAGGAGTGCAGGCCCCAGAGGCTTCTGTAGACACACTTCAGCTGGAGGAGCCAGCAGGGTACTTGTCCTGCCTGGTGGGAAGCGTGTCTCTTCATCTGATTGTCTCAGTGTTGGTCTCTTGCAAGTAGAATTAACTCCACTAGAGTCAAAGGGGGTTGGAGCATCATAGAGTCAGGAGGAATGCTAAGGCTCAAGGCCCAGCCTCTCGTTTTATATAAAAGAAAGATCCCACGACGATGAAATAACTTATTCACATTCACAAAGCTCAATTAGGCTGGAGACATAATAAAAATGCATCATTCTGGCTGTGTATGGTGGTAAACACTTGTAATTCCAGAACTTGGGAGGATCGCAGGTTTGAGGCCAGCCTCAGCAACTTAGTGAGGCCTTTAGCAAGTCAGTGAGACCCTGTTTGTTTGTTTGTTTGTTTGGTGGTGGTACTGGAGATGGAACCCTTCTATCTCCGGGCTATACTCCCAGACCTATTTTTTAATATTTTATCTGGAAACAGGGTCTCTTAAGCCAGTGCGGCTGGCTTCGAACCTGTGTAATCCTCCTGTCTCCACCTCCCAAGCAGGGGGATTACAAGCGTGTGCCACCATGCCTGGCAGTGAGACCCTGTTTTGAAATAAAAAAATAAAATAGGAGGCAGGATGTGGCGACGCACCCTTGTAATCCCCGTGCTTGGGAGGCTGAGACAGAAGGATCGCACATGTTTGAAGCCAGCCTCAGCTATATAGTGAAGCTCTCAGCAACTTAGTGAGACCCTGTTTCCAAATAAAATATAAAAATAGGTATGGGAGTATAGCCTGGAGGTAGATAGCCTCTGGGTTCCACCCCCAGTACCACACACTAATAATAATAATAATAATAATAATAATAATAATAATAATAATAATAAGGTTTCGGGTGTATAGCTCGGAGGTAGAATGCCCCTAGGTTCAATATCTAAGAACACACACACACACACACACACACACACACACACACACACACGATAATATCTAACATTTATTTAAGGCTTACTATATGCCAGATACCAACAATAAGCTCTTTATATTTCCTTATCTCATTTAATTCTTCTCATAGCCTTGTAACTTGGAACCAGTGTGCGTACACGGTTTTAGTTTTTTCTTCCTTGTGCATTAAATTTTTAAACATATTGTTTCAGTAAAGACATAGAGCTGACGCATTGAACACAAAGGCACAGTAAGGACTGTGTGTCCCTCCCGCCCTTTCATCTGTCCCTCCCCACAGCCACTATTGATGGGGAACATCTGCCTAGTGCTTTACAGTTTAAACAGTGTTTTCCCATAAATCACTGTTGTTGCTGGGCACGGGGTGCAAGCCTGTAATCCTAGCTATTTGGGAGACTGAGGCATGCAGATTGGAAGTTGCAGGCCAGTCTGGGCAACTTAGTGAGACTCTGTCGCAAAATAAAAATAAAAAGGGTTGGGGCTATCGCTCAGTAGTAGAGCGCACCTGGATTCAATCCCTAGTATGGAAAAACCTAACAAACAAATTATTGTTGTGAATGAGCTATACCATTAATGTAGCCTAGACAAATCTTTCCACAATGTCAATTTATTGAATAACAATAAATTCACAAGTTACATCGATTTTTACCAGCTTTGCCAGGTGTGGTGGCACATACTTGTAATCCCAGTGACTCAGGAGACTGAGTCAGGAGTATTGAATGTTTGAGGCCAGCCTCAGCAACTTAGAAAGACCTCGTCTAAAAAAAAATAAAAAGGGCTGGGATGTAGCTGTGTGGTAGAGTGCCCCTGGCTCCATTTTCCAGTAGCGGGAGGGGGGGGGGGAGTCCATCAACTTTAATTAACTGAGTACTCTTCTTTTTTTTCTTTTCTCTTCTCCTGTGTGTGTGTGTGTGTGTGTGTGTGTGTGTGTGTGTGTGCACGCATATGGTTTTGGGGACTGAACCAAGGGTATTCTACTTCTGAGCTACACCCCCAGCCCTTTTAATTTTTTATTTTGAAACAGAGTCTCAGCCAGGCATGGTGGCCCATGCCTGTAATCTCAGTATTTGGGAGGCTGAGACAGGCAGATTGCAGGTTCAAAGCCAATCTTGGCAATTTATCGAGGCTTTCAGCAACTCTCAGAGAACCTGTTTGTTGGCCACTGGATACTCTTGGTTTCACTTGATGCTGTGTGTTGTGACATGACAATCACCAGCTCTTTTATTTCATTCCTATCTTAATTGCTAATATCATAACACTCAAATCATACACTTCACACAAGGATAGAGAAGTTGCAGAGACGCTGAGAAAGGGTTAACAGCAAGTGACTTAAAGAGGCAGAACTGGAGGCCAAGGCTGGGAGCTGAGGCACAGGCGTCACCGTGGGTGGTCAGGTAAGGTTAAGGAAGCTGCTCAAGGCACAGAACTTGCTCCAGGCAGAGTCTGAGGCCCCGGGCAGGCAGTGTGGGGGGAGCAGGTGAGCAAGCGAGCTGAACCCCCAGGGAACTGACAGTCATTTTATCACAGTTCACTGAGTTGTCTGATAAGATGCCACCACACCCCCATCTTAGGTGCCCCTTCTTTTATATGTTTGAGTTTTCAATATGGGTGTGATATGTTCATGCACCCATGTGCCTCCAATTTAACTTGATAAGTTTACAGGTGGTCATATCATTTTCTTTTCTTTTTCTTTTCTTTTTTTTTTTTTTTTGTGGTACCAGGGATGGAACCCAGGGAGGGGCATTCCACCTCGGAGCTACACCCCCCAGCCCTATTTTTTATTCTTTATTTTGAAAAAGGTTCTCACTGAGTTGCACAGGGCCTCACTAAGTAGTAGCTGGGCTGTCCTTGAACCATAATCCTCCTGTCTCAATCCTGGGATCACAAGGATGTGCCACCACGCCCGGCTACAGGTGGTCATTTTTTATTAGCGGGATTAATTTATCAGTTTGTGCTTTATGATTGTGCTGTGCAGCTGAGGGAGGTTCTTTGTGATAAGTTCTGTATGTCCAACATCTGGTGGTGACCTGTTTGTCCAGACAACTTACCAAGTCGTTTTACCTTAGCACATACATTCCACTTGGAACAGCTCAGGTCAAAACACTGCTTTATAAAATGGGACTAGGCACTGCTGTTCTCTACGACATGGAACAGCTCAGAGCAGGGCACAGTCTGCCCTCCACATCCCAGCAACGACTCCCTAAGATATGCTGACCGTAAATGATTGTGTCTCCATTTACAGATCGGGAATCCAGCTCCAGGGGATGAAGAGAACTGCCCAAGTTTGGCATCTTCAAAACTGCAGAGCTCAGATTCAGAGCCTGGTGGTCCAAAGCCTTTAAATGACATCTACTACCTCCCTTGGCAAAAGCGCCCCGGGTGCTTAGAACCTGGAATGTGCCATAAATAGTTGGCCTTCTACAAAGAGAGGCTTGCAGTTGGTCAGGAAACAGGAAAAATCTCATCATGTCTACAGTGTTTACATTCCAGAGTGGACTGCTCAGTCTCCGCTCCAGGGTAGGTTTACAAGGACACCTCTCCTCTGTCTTCCAGAAAATCCTACGACCAAATGGCAGCGCTGGAGAAGTTCTCAGGTGAGGCCGAGGACCCTGGATGGACGAGAGTTTGGGCACGATCACAGGCTACTGTGCAGTGGGTGGCTGAAGTCAACAGAAATTTATTCCCTTATGGTTCAGAAGACCAGAACCTGACCTCAAGGTGTCTCCAGGTTTGGTTCCGGCAAGGTCCTGAGGGGAAACCTGCTCCTGGCCCCTCTGCGAACTTCTCGGGCTGTGGGCAGACCCTGGCCCATACAAATCCAAGTATGGACGAGGTAGAATAGAAGAAATAGATTTTAGGTAGAAAGGAGACAAACTGGGAAGGAAAGGAGAGTATATTTTAAAATCTAGAAAGGTCATAATCTCTAACCCCTACAGGGTGCGTCTCAGGCAGAAGCCTCATGAGCCCACACTCTTAATCCTAAGGACCCTTTTTCCCCAACTGAAATTCCTGAGATGCCTAGTAAGCACAGGGTCCAGGAGGAGGATAAAAGTCAGACACCAGCCACCCACCACCCCTCCCCGTTGCCAGGGAAGATTAAGAGGAAGCCCAGATCGCCACTGTTGGGACCCCACCCACCAGCTCATGGAAGTTCTATAAAAGAACTGAAAAAGCCACAAAACCTCTCTTGCTCTTACTCGGATGCTCTCCACCTCTTAAGATGGCCTGCCTTCCCCCCGAATCCCTCACTTTCCTAAGTAAAACCTCTGCCTTTATCTCTGACTGGCGCGTGTTGAAATTCTTTTTGCCACAGAAGCCAAGAACCCACACAAGTTATTGTGTTTTCCCATGACAGTATGACCTAATTTTAACTAATTCTGTCTACAAAGACCCTATTTCAAAATAAGGCCATTTTTTTTGGGGGGGGTGGTACTGGGGGTGGAACCCAGAGGCTTTCTACCTCCGGGCTATACTCCCAGACCTTTTTTATATTTTATTTGGAAACAGGGTCTCACTAAGTTGCTGGAAGCCTCACTGAGTAGCTGAGGCTGGCTTTGAACCCGTGCGATCCTCCTGTCTCAGACTCCCAAGCACGGGGATTACAAGCGTGCGCCACCACGCCCAGCCCCAAATAAGGCCACTTTCTGAGATTGTGGGTAGATAAAAATGTTAAGCAGATACTATTCAACCTGGTACACTGAGTCTTCCTGTTTTGTTCAATAAATAGAGATGGCGCGTCTGTAATAGTCTGACTCCTCCTTAACCAGCAATGCGCCAAGACAGTCCTGTCCCCCTTTGCTTGAACCCAGGACCTCACCCATGTCAGGTGAGAGCTCTACCACTGACTTATACCCCTCACCCTCTTTTTGTTTTATTTTGAGACAGCATCATCTCTCACTAAGTTGCCCAAATTGGCCTTGGCCTTGTGATCCTCCTGCCTCAGCCGTATTAGAAAATGAAGAGAAATGGCTCAATAGCAAGGAACTGGCTTTATTGGGGTAAAAGCCTGGGGGGGAGCAGCTGAGTGGGAAGAGAGCTGCCAGAGTCAGAGCTCAGCTGCTTCCTTATAGGCCACGGGCTTTCACGGGGTTAGGAAAGGGTGAGGACGATGAGCAGTCGTGAAAGCCACTGGTTGATGAGCTTGGGACCCGGTAACGGTTAGGGGCGTCTCTTCCTTCTTTCACGGTCTTTTTTCTTTTTTCTGAGTCTAAGACCTCACAGTGCCCACAAACTTCCTGAGTAGCTGGGATTGCAGGCATTATTCTACCAGGCCTGGCTTCCGTTCTGCCCATTTCACAGGGGAAGGAAAAGAACAGGGAAAAAGGTAACTGGAGGTGTCGCAGAGTGCTGTTGGCTAATGCCTGGAACGGCATTTGCTGGCCAGGAGGGAGAAAGTGTATTATTTTAGCTGTGCTGCATGGCTTTGCGTCAAATGGTTTTATTTTAGTGAACCCATGACAAGAAGTAAGACCGGACAGAGGAAAGGAAAAATAAGAGGAAAAAGCAGGCTTATTCACAACAATTATGCAAAGGATAAAAAAGTAAATAATTGAGTCGGGCGTGGTGGCGCACGCTTGTAATCCCCACGCTTGGGAGGCTGAGACAGGAGGATCGCGCAGGTTCGAAGCCAGCCTCAGCTACTTAGTGAGGCTCTCAGCAACTTATTGAGACCCTGTTTCAAAAATAAAATATAAAATAGGGTTGGGAGTATAGCCCGGAGGTAGAAAGCCTCTGGGTTCCACCCCCAGTACCACACACACACAAAAAGTAAATAATTGGAAATTATTTAACTTGGGATAAATGACATTTTTTCCAAAGAACATTTTCAAGTGAGAGAAATAAAAGAGAATATAAATGAACGGGAAGCTACATCTTGGCCCCAATTGTAAGCACTAAGTAGGGGTACGACTAAAATAGAAATTAAAAAAGACAAAATAAGATGCAGCATGTAATTTAACAAATAAGCAGTGTGGATGGGGGAAATATAAAAAAAACTTGATGGTGAACTTAAATATTTTCATTATATTCTGTCAGGGTAGAGACTAGAAGAGTGAGGAGAATAGAATAGGCTCTATAAAAAACCAAACTCAAGTAATTTGAGGATTTTACAAAAGATGAACAAGTGTCATTACAGCCTGTAAGAAAGAGCCGCGATTCAACAATTATCATCGAAACGGTGGGACTTCAGTACAGACCAGAATTAGTTTCTATCCATATTTCACACCACATGCGACGACGCAGTCCAAATGGGTCATAAAAAGCCAGAAGAGGAAGTAGAAACGCAAATGCATCTCGACTCCGATGAGGAGAAAGCATCTGACGACCGATGCAATAGATACCAGAGGCGGGAAGGATGGATCCAAATCCGTCTTTAAAAGCCTTTTGTGCCACTGAATGCAATAAAGCAAACAAAAAATGCAAACCACAAAAGAGTAACAAATGTACGTGACAAGTGAAGCTTTCCATCCAGAATAACCAAAGAACTCACTGAGCATCGAAGTCCAGATTTCTGCTTCTTTTTGATAAGTAGTCAAAGGGAATGCGTGGGCCGCTTCCACACAAAACTTTACATGGAAAAGTGAGCAGCCCCATGATAAATCTTGATTTTGCACCTTGAGCGACTTTTATGTTGTTATAAAAGTCAATTAAATGACCAAACTTAATGCTTGATAGTTCAGATTTTCTGGTTGCAAAACCTACAAAATGGTCCCTATCTTTGATTCCACAATCCTACTTCTAAGGAAATAGCTCAAGAAAACAATGTAAAAGAAAAAAAGCCAGTCCTGCAAACTGTTCATTGTAAGTTTATTTCAATTTAGAAAACATATTAGAAACTAGCTGCTTGCACAGTAATTTTTTTTTTTCGGTACTGAGGATTGAACCCAGGGGCATTCTACTTCTGAGCTACACCCCCGGCCTTACTCTTTGTTCTTTATTTTGAAACGGGGTCTCACTAAGTTGCCCAGAGCCTCACTAGCTTCCCAAGTACTGGAATTACAAATGTGGGCCACCACGCCCAGCTGCACAGTGATTCCTCAGTCAGTCTTTCTACAGGGGTCTAAGTACAGTGCAGTACACTGGAACCAGTGGGGAGCTAGTGGAAATGCAGATTTGGGGCCATACTTCAAACCTAGTCGCCCAGACTTGCTAAAGGGAGCCTGGGAACACTCATTTTCTCAAGTGGGCCAGATGATTTATTGCTGTACTCAAGTCTGAGAGCCACTAGACTCTAAGCAAACCACAGACCATGAGAGTATTCAGAGGACTAAAGGACCGTTCAAGTAATAGACCCTGAACATTCAGAGAAATGAGAAGGGAGCTAATGAGGGCTGCAGAGACACTGCCAGGCCAGGGCCGCAGCCCCAACAGGATATCGTGGCTAAAGACATCGGATGTTCATCATGTTGTGTTTTACAAATTGTGTGTGTGTGTGTGTGTGTGTGTGTGTGTGTGTGTGTGTGTGTAGTACTGGGGATGGAACCCAGGGGCATGGAACTCTAGACCTACACCCCCAACTCTATTTTACTTTTTATTTGAAAAAAGGGTGTCACTAAATTGCTGACAGTCTCACTAAGTTGCTGAGGCTGGACTCGAACTTGTGATCCTCCTGGCTCAGTCTCCCAAGTGCTGGGATTACAGGTGGTGGCACCACGCCCAGCTTTCCATCCTGAATTCTATCCAGTACCTCGCATCACATAAGCATCACCCTGCAGTATCCCTGGCCATGTCCAGGGAGGTGTTGCTGTGTGGGGAGTCATCTGTCCTCAGGACAGTTCACTTGGCCAAACAATTTGCACCCAATAGGGGGAACAAAAGAATCCCAATAAGGGCTGGGGCTGTATCTCAGTGGGAGAGCACGTGCCTAGACTGCGCAAGGCCCTGGGCTCAATCCCAAAACTGCAAAAAATAGTAATAGTAATAAATCTTCATCATCATCAAAATAATAACAAAATAAAGACGAGCCTAGGAAGCAGCTGACTGGAGACTTGTGCGTTTTTTTTTTTTTTTTTCAGGACCGGGAGGGGGCAGGTCTGCCAGGGTGCACTGCTAATGCAGTTCTGAATTTCCTAGGTTCCCAGAAGGCTTGAGGGCTGGTCCCTGAGACACAGAAATGCTCCCCACAAGAGCCTCTTTCCTGGAATCTATAGAGCCAGTCTAGCCTGGAGCTGTGGGGCACCTTGACAGGATCTGTAGATGTCACAAGATACTCCTCTTCAGCCAAGGTTGGCCAACCTTCCCAGGAAGGCTGGGCCAGTGCCCAGGGTGCCAGAGTTCTAGATGCCTGTGCGGGAGAGGAGGGACCCCTCTCCACCCGAGAGTCATGGACAGGGGCGGTTGAGCCCAGTCCAACATGCCTGAGGTTTTATTCGTGGTGTTCTGAGGTCATGGGGGAGAGTCCACACTGGCACATCTGCTCCTCTGGCTCCTGGATGCCATATTCCACTCCTGTTTCTTCTAGCTGCTGCTGCTGGGTGGTGCCCAGGCTCTGGTGACCTTGCATGGTCCAGCAGAGGGAGCCCCTTCCCGTAGGGGAGACCAAGGTCAGGACAGCCTCTGGGACACCGGAGCGGGCACTTGGAGCGGGCTCGGTTTCCAGCCTCCCTTCAGCATCCAGCATTATCTCACAGCTGCCTTCAGCCCTTCTGCAAGTCCCTCCCACAGGTGAGAAGCCAGATCCTTGCGCAGTGACCCGGGCTCCAAAGCTCTTATGTCACCTGTGAAATGAAAATAATAATAATCCTATCAGATTCTTAGCAGGGTAAAGTGTGATGATGGAATTCTGGAGGTGAGGAGGCTCATACCCAGACCATGGAGATACATCAGACCTATTGCTGTTGACATCGTTGAGATGTTTAAGGAGACCACCTGCAAGGTGACAGGTGACAGGTGTCAGTTCCTACAGCAGATAGGAAATCATGGGATTGTGGTTTAATGAGCCTTGGTATACACACTCCATGGCTTCAAAATTATTTTTATAGATGGGAAAACGGCCAGGTACAGTGGCCCACACCTGTGATCCTAGTACTTAGGAGGCTGAGACAGGAGGATCCCAGGTTTGAGGTCATCATCCTCAGCAACTTAGTGAGAGCCTGTTTCAAAATAAAATAAAATAAAATGGCTGGGGATGTAGCTCAGAGGTAGAACACCCCTGATTCAATCCTCTGTTTCAAACAAAATAGGCAAAATTATACCCAGAGGGGAGATGTGACTCTCCCAAGGTCAGAAGCCTGGTTTGTGACAGAGCCTATCTACCACCAAGGTCTCCTGACTACAGTCTAATGGTCTCCCTGTTGGAGGCTTCCGAAGCTCCTTTGGGCCTTTTTTACTTGCAAGTGATGGAAACCCAACTCAAACGAGTTAGCAAGAGGGAAATCCCAGACAAACTTCAACTAGAAGGAGAAACAGGTTCTTGACAGGAAACAATATTGGATGCCTGTTTAAATCATGGGAAACAGACCTCCTCAGGACCAAAGTCTTCCCTCTGCCTTCAAAACCCACAATGAGGGCTCCACAACAACACACACACACACACACATACACACACATACACACACATGGACATGTACACACAGATGCATACACACGCATGCACACACACGTGCATGTACACACACGTGCACACATACATGGGCATGTACACATGTGCACACACACATGCATACACACATGCATACACACAGGCATGTATACACATGCATACATACACATGAGCATGTGCACACATGCATACCCACAGGCATGTGCACTCAAGCATACCTGCATGCACACACATGCATACGTATACACATGGGCATGTATACACATGCACACACATGAGCATGTACACAATGCATACACACGCACACACGGGCATGTACACACACATACATACACACACCCACACAGCTTGTCCTGAGGAGGCCCTTTATTGTTTATTCTTTGGTTCGAGCCACACTTCCTCAAGCCTCCTCTCACAACACACCTGAAGTGTCTAACTGACCCCAACCCAGCCAGCTCCTGCCCCTCGGGGTAAAGCCCCCTCCCAGCAAAGTCAGGACACGGATACACTGTCCTCAGCAGCCTTTCCGCCATGGTTTACGGCTGAGCCATCATGGGAGCATGTGCATCATGGGAGCACGTGCATCATGGGAGCACGTGAATTTCCTTCATTGTGTGGCTGATGATCAACACATATAAGAACTAAAAACACAAAGCAAGAGGTCCGACTTTTTTGAAGCCAGGTAAACATATATTTTCTCAAAGGACAAATCTCCTTGATATGGATGTGAGGTTATGTGAAATGTGCTACATGGTCATAGATTGTGGCCTGTGATTCAAATATACCAGTGGGCCGGGTGTGCTGGGGGTGCGTGCCTATAATCCCAGTACGTGGGAGGCTGAGACAGGAAGATAGCAGGTTTGAGGCTGGCCTCAGCAACTTAGTGAGGCTATCAGCAACTTGGTGAGACCCTGTTTCAAAATAAAAATAAAATAGGGCTGGTGGTGTAGCTCAGAGTTAGAATGCTTCTGGGTTCTCTTGCTGGTATGAAGGGAAGGAGGGAGGGAGGGTAGGGTTTATACTCAGGTGAACTCAGCTATAATATTTCTGTCCACTTACCTGGCGGGGTTGTGCTAAGGCATGGACAGCGCCACTTCTTGCCCTCATGAAGCTCTGACTCTATGTCCTCAGCCCGAGTAAGTGGGATCCTTCCCTGTGCCCTGCTCCTGCTCTAGCCAAGGGGCAGGAGGAAGGGAAGGTAGAATGTTGGCCCTAACGGTTGCGGAGTCATTAGTCCCTCGCAGAGACTCACAGCGCCCCTTTAATCTACTTTTCTCCAAGGAAAGGGACAATGTTCCAAAAACATTGTAGCCACATAATGTAGAACAGAATGCAAAATTAAGATGAACAGTTTAATTGCCTGCATATTTTCAGAGGCAGGGTCTTACTATGTTGCCCAAGCTGACTCCAAACTCCTGAGCCCAAGAGACTTTCCTGCCTAAGGCTCTGGAATAGCTGGGACCACAGGTGTGTGCCACTGCATCCAGCTCAGGATGAATGCTTGTGTGTGTGTGTGTGTGTGTGTGTGTGTGTGTGTGTGTGTGTGTGTGAGAGAAAGGGGGGGAGGGAGGGAGGGAGGGAGGGAGAGAGAGAGAGAGAGAGAGAGAGAGAGAGAGAGAGAGAGAGAGATTGAACCCAAGGGCATTCTTCCTCTGAGCTCCATTCCCAGGCCTATTTTAAATATTTTTTTTCGGTACTAAGGATGAAACCCAGGGGTCATTGTACCTCTATTTTTTTTAGTCTTTTTTTATTTTTGAAACAGGGTCTCACTGAGTTACGAAGGGCCTCCCTAAGTTGCGGAGGCTGGCCTTGAACCTGCAGTCCTCCTATCTTAGCCTTCCAAGTACTGGGGTTACAGGCATGTGCCATCATGACCAGCTAGGATAAAAACTTTTGAATAACTGCTAAAAAGAGATTTCCTGGTTGTGGCTGTTAATGTAGATGAAGCTATCAGGCCCAGGGTCAAAGTTCATCTCAAAGTCACCGAAGCAAAAAAAGAAAGGAAGGGACTGAAGTCCTACAGTCTCCTTCAAGGGCACCCAATGACCTAAGAACCTCTCCCTGGGCGCCGCTTCTTAAAGGTTCTCCTATCTCCCAATAATGCCACCTTGGGGAGCAAGCCTTTAACACATGGGCCTTTGGGGGACACCCAAGATCCAACCGTTAGTACTAGGTGACCACTGTGGATTCAGCCATCTCTCCTGTGGGTGCTAATTATAAAGTGGCAATTTAGCTGGGTGTGGTGGTGCACGTTTATAATCCCAGTACTGGGAAGGCTGAGACAGGAGGATTGCAGGTTTGAAGCCAGTCTCAGCAACTTAGTGAGGTTCTTGACAACTTAGCAAAACCCTGTTTCCAATTAAAAAAAAAAAAACAACAAAATAGGACTGGGGATATAGCCTGGATGTGGAAGGCCCCTGAGTTTCATCCCCCAGTACCACACACACACACACACAAAATCAATAAAGTGGTAACGTTAATCTATTCCCTAACACTCAGGGCTAACTTCTCCAATAAGCTCAGTAGACACAGTGCCTAGGTCCCTGTGATGATTAATTTTATTAATAAAGAACTCAAGATACTTGGTTAAACATTGCCCAGATACTTGGTTAAACATTACTCTGAGTATCTGTGAGGGTGTTTCCAAAAGAGATTGATATTTAAATCTGTGGTTCCAGTAAAGCAGATTTCCCTCTGCAATGTGGGTGGCCATGTCTCATCCATTGGAGGCCTGAAAAGAACAAAAGGGATGGAGTAAAGGAGAATCAGGCTCTCTCTGCCTGACTGTATTGAGCTGGATGCTTGTCTTCTGTTTTTGGACTTAGACTTGTACTGATATTTATACCACTGACTTTCCTGGGCCTCCAGCCTGCTAAGTGCAGACCATGGGACTTCGTGGCCTCCATATATGCATAGGAGATATATATATATTCTCCTACTGGCTGTTTCTCTAGAGGACTCAGACCCTAGAAGTGAAGGCCCTGTGAAAATGTTTTAATTTCTATCTAAATTAGAAGGATCCAGGTTGTGGTGGTGCATGCCTATCATCCCATCTACCCAGGAGGCTAAGGTAGAATGCTTGCAGTTACCTGGGCAACTTAGCAAGACCCTGTCTCAAAAAATAAAGAGGCTCAGGGATATGGGTCAGTGGTAGAGTAACTCTAGGTTCCATACTTAGTACAATAAATATATAAACTGAGTTAGAAGGAGATGATGGCTATAATATAAAGTATATAAAATGGATAGAATTTGGATTTTTGGATAGAATGTAATTTTTAATTTATCATTATAGAGGAAGGGGCCCACAAAGGCACAAGAGCCTCAGACCCGTGCCAGTCATAACATGAGCCTGCTGATGCTGAGGGACACTCAGCCTTGGGGATTGGAAATGCTTGTACCTGGGAGCCAATGTCCACCCACTGGTTCAGTGGGTTGACCAGGATGGCAGTTCCATGGCCTTCCACTGACCTTGAGGAAGTTATTTTGGGAGCTGTCATCTAGAATTTTCTCTTAATAGAATCATGTATGTGTGTAGTGGTTAATGGGGCGAGCTGTGCAGAAGGCAGAGCAAACCGGCCCCTGGCCTGGGGTACCTTCTTCAAACCTGGATGACTGTTGCCAGGCGTGGTGGCGCACGCTTGTAATCCCCGCACAGAGACAGGAGGATCGCACAGGTTCGAAACCAGCCTCAGCTACTTAGTGAGGCTCTCAGCAACTTAGTGAGACCCTGTTTCCAAATAAAATATAAAATGGGTCTGGGAGTATAGCCCAGAGATAGAAAGCCTCTGGGTTCCACCCCCAGTACCACCAAAAAAATAAATTAAAAAAAAAAAAAAAACCTGGATGACTGTCAAGGAACACCCACCTGCTTCCACCTCCAGTTTTCCTGTGTGTCCTAATTAAGTTAACCTCTCTTCCCTGGAGACCAGGACCAAATATTTAGTGAGCATCGATGATGTGTCAGAGACTGTTCCAGGCAAAGATAAACAGCTGGATGCTTGTAGCCTTCTCAGGCAAACAGCCGTGTAAACAAGCGGTGGAGCAGGGCTTGGAGGGGGCTTTCAGAGGCTTTGGGAAATCCTTTTTCAATTCTGCCGGGATGAAAGCAAAGGCCTTGCAGGGGAGAACACTGGAGCAGGGCTGGGAAGGATGAATGAGAATTTGAACAGAATGTCGCCTGGGGGGAGGGGGGCAGGTATCCTTCCAATGTCCTATAGAGAAGGAAATCTCCTATTTGTGACAGGTAAAACCAACAAAAGTGACTGACAAAACCAACAAAAGTTAAGTTCAACGAGAAGCCCCAAGTGACTAATCTCTCTGTTCTGTGACAGCTTAAAACAGCCTCTTCCAGCTAAAAAGTAGAAACCAAGGCAAATGAAAGAGAACAATATCATAGAAGACCTATCATGACTACAGTGTTCTAGGCCCTGTAGCTTTTTAAATTTTATTTTATTTTTGGTGGTACTGGGGTTCCTGGAAGCCCTTCTACCTCTGGGCTACACTCCCACACCTATTTTTGTACTTTTTTATTTGGAAACAGGGTCTTCTAAGCCAGCGCGGCTGGCTTCGAACCTGCGCGATCCTCCTGTCTCCGCCTCCCAAGCGCGGGGATTACAAGCGTGCGCCACCACGCCCGGCCTTTTTTAAATTTTTTATTGAACCCACCATTGATCTAGATCCCCAACCCTTTTTATTTTATGTTTTGAGTTTCTCAGTCAGACCTTGAATTTTGTGACCCTCCCGTCTCAGTCTCCTCAGTAGCTGGTATTACAGGTGTGTGCCACCCCAACACCTAGTCACCTGCCACCTGAACAGAAGGAGGGAGGGAGAACATTCCAAGTAGATGGCACGGCATAGGCAGAGGGAAGAGGCCGGTGTTCTGGGAATGGCAGGCAGTGTGCAGTCAGGAAGAAGAATGCAGGAAGAGTCAGGCCTGGGTCCTAAGAGGAGCAGCAGCCTTTCCTTCCAGGGAGGGGCGGCCACTTGGCGGTGAGTGTGAGGAAGTGTGTTTTTCACTTCTAAGCTACAAACATCCTAGGCGCTTTAGGAGCTAGGAGCACCCCTGGGTTCAATCCCCAGCAACACACACACACACACACACACACACACACACACACACACACACCACTGACTTGAAAGATGGGCTGAAGCTAATCGGATTATGTCTAGAAGGGAGAAATGAGGATCCCAAACTCAGATCCAGAGACCCACTCGAACACACTAGCTTTTGTACCAAATCCAGACTTCTATTTGTTTTTGTTTTGATTTTTTTGGTGCTTGGGATGGAACCCATGACCTGCACATGCTAAGCATGCACTTGACGAGTGAGCCGTATTACCAGACTCTTTTTATCTGTAAAGTCAAGTCTTATTGGAATATAGCCACATTATTCATCTTAATATTACCTATGGCTAATTTCATGCTATGATGGCAGAATTGAGTAGTCACATAGGGACAAAGCCTGCAGAATCTAAAATATTACTATCTGAGCCGGTGTGGTGGCGCACACTTGTAACCCATGTGCTTGGGAGGCGGAGACAGGAGGATCGCGCAGGTTCAAAGCCAGCCATGCTGGCTTAAGAGACCCTGTTTCCAAATAAAAATATAAGATAGGTCTGGGAGTGTAGCCCGGAGGTAGAAGGGCTTCCAGAAAGCCCAGTACCACCAAAAATAATAATAATAATAATAATATATATATATATATATGATATGGAAATATGGAAGCTGGGCATGGTGGCACACGCTTGTAATCCCCGCGCTTGGGAGGCTAAGACAGGAGGATCGCACGGGTTTGAAGCCAGCCTCAGCTACTTAGTGAGGTTTTCAGCAACTTAGTAAGACCCTGTTACCAAATAAAATATAAAAAAAAAGGTCTGGGAGTATAGCCCGGAGGTAGAAAGCCTCTGAGTTCCACCCCCAGTATCACCAAAAAAAAAAAAAAAAAAAATATATATATATATATATATATATATATATATATATATATATATATCCGGCTAACCCCTAAAGTAGAAAGGCAGGCAGACCAGCTGGGAGCACCGAGCACCTTAGCCTGTTTGGACTGCTGCACAAAATGCCACCGGCAAGCTGGGCATGATGGTAATGCTTGTAATTCCAGTACTTGGGAGGCTGAGACAGGAGGATCGCAGCTTCACAGCCAGCCTCAGCTACTTAGTGAGGCTCTCTGCAATTTAGTGAGACCCTGTTTCAAAATAAAGAATTAAAAATAGGGCTGGGGATGTAGCTCAGAAGTAGAATGCCCCTGGGTTCCATCCCCAGTACCGCAAAAATAAATAAATAAATAAATAAATAAATAAAATTGCCGCCAGTGGATGGTTTGTAAACACAATAGGAAACTCTCACAGTCTGGAGCCTGGGAGGTTCAAGGTGCTGGCAGATTTGGTATCTGCTGAGAGCCTTCCTGGCTCACAGACTGTACCTTCCCGCAGAGTGGAAGGGGCGAAGAGGTCTCTCTCATCATTTTCCTAAGGGCACTAGTCCAGTCACCAGAGTGCCACCCTCAAGACCCAATCTCAGAAAGACCCCACCTCCTAATACATCACCTTAGAATTAGGATTTCAACGTATGAATGGGGGTGGGGGGCAAACTCAGCAGGGAGATTTGTATTGACAGAAATTCAAGTGAAAAAGGCAAAATAAAGTAGTATAATTATTTAGCCTACATTAATAGCATTAGAATATTAAGACAATCAGCCCTGGCACGCCCTCCCTTCTCTTTCTTGGAGCTGCCTACGGAGGTGGCCGCCATCTCCCACTCGGCACAATGGCCGCCCTCAGACCTCTCGTGAAGCCTAAGATTGTGAAAAAGAGGACCAAGAAGTTCACCCGGCACCAGTCAGACCGATCTGTCAACATTAAGCGGAACTGGCGGAAACCCAGAGGTACTGACAACCGGGTGCGGAGACGACTCAAGGCCAGATCCTGATGCCCAGCATCGGGTACGGGAGCAACAAGAAAGCAAGCGCGTGCTGCCCAGCGGCTCCGGACGTCCCTGGCCCACAGCGTCCAGGAGCTGCAAGTGCTCCTGCTGTGCAACAAAGCTCACTGTGCCGGATTGCCCACAATGTCTCCTCCAAGAACCGCGAGGCCATCGGGAAAGAGCAGCCCAGCTGGCCATTGGAGTCACCAAGCCCAACGCCAGGCTGCGCAACGAGGAAAACGAGTAGACGCCGCAAGCGTGCTTTCGCACGCTTACTTAAATAAAGCTACAAAAACATAACACACTTGTAATCCCAGCATTCGGGAGGCTGAGACTGGAGACTTGCAGTTCGAGGACAGCCTCAGCTACTTAGTGAGGTCCTCTGCAACTTAGTGAGATCCTGTTTCAAAATAAAGAATAAAAAATAGGGCAGGAGGTGTAGCTCAGAGGTAGAAAGCCCTTGGTTTCCATCCCCAATACTGAAAAAAAAAAAAAAAAGTATTGGGGTTGTAGCTCAGTGGTAGAGCACCTCTGGGTTCAATTCCCAGTACACCTCCTCCCCCTTCAAAGAAGCAAACAAGCAAGATGGCTGTCACCTCCCAGCCTCGCTACGGTTGAGGCTATGGGTCAACATCTGGCTGGTGAATATGGGTGGAAGTGACCAGCATTGCTTTATTGCTTCAGGCCGAGGGCATCCAAGCCCTCCACCCTCTTCCTTGCAACTGAAAGTGAAAGACTCTTAAGATGACGGAGCCTCAGAAGAGCAGATCTTAGGTCCATGAATCACCACACAGAGGAGAGTTTCCCAGGAAACCTGCTCAACCCATTCAAACTGTACAGAGAAAGAGAGACGTTTCCCTTGGCTTAATAACATCTCAGGATCCATGGGTTTCCATAGCAGTCAGAGCAATATGGCTACATTAGATGCATTATATCTTATTGTTTTATATCTTATTGTTTCAGTCAATGGAGAGGCACTTGAGTTTTTTGTTTTTGTTTTTAAAGGCCCAGGGGCCGGGCGTGGTGGCGCATGCTTGTAATCCCCGCGCTTGGGAGGCAGAGACAGGAGGATTGCGCAGGTTTGAAGCCAGCCGCGCTGGCGTAAGAGACCCTGTTTCCAAATAAAAATATAAAAATAGGTCTGGGAGTGTAGCCCGGAGATAGAAGGGCTTCCAGGAACCCCAGTGCCACCAAAAAAAAAAAAAAAAAAAAAAAGGCCCAGGGGTTGGGCATGGTGGTGTCAGGCATTGTGGTGCACACTTGTAATCCTTACACTTGGGAAACTGAGATAAGAGGCTTGAACAGGTTCGAAGCCAGCCTCAGCTACTTAGTGAGGCTCTCAGCAACTTAGTGAGACCCTGTTTCCAAATAAAAATATAAAAATAGGTCTGGGAGTATAGCCCGGAGATAGAAGGGCTTCCAAGAACCCCAGTACCACCAAAAAAAAAAAAAAAAAAAAAAAGAAGGCCCAGGGCCCAGGGGTCAGGCGTGGTGGTACACACTTGTAATCCTTACACTTGGGAGGCTGAGATAGGAGGATCACATAGGTTCGAAGCCAGCCTCAGCTACTTAGTGAGGCTCTCAGCAACTTCGTGAGACCCTGTTTCCAAATAAAATATAAAAAATAGGTCTGGGAGTATAGCCCAGAGGTAGAAAAGCCTCTGAGTTCCACCCCCAGTGCCACCAAAAAAAAAAAAAAGGCCCAGGAAATGAAATGGATTGGATTGGATCAACTTAGAATTAGTGCCAACCTCTTAGTCAATCAGCTGGCCTTGGGAGCAGAGTCACAGGTGAGCCTATGGGGACCAAAGGAATAACATCTGGTGGGGTGGGCACAGTTTCTGGAAGGAAGCCAGGAGAACTACGGGGAGAACGGGGGAGGGACGGCAAAGGAAGATGAGGACAAGAGTGCTGGCCTTCGAAGTATAGGCACTGGACTGTTGTGTTCTGTGCATAGAATTTGGAAAGTGATCCTGAGTCAGGATTCCTGACAAAGCCATTAGAACACGCTGGCAACCGAGGAAGCGGGCAGTGAGGAAGAAGCCTTAAAAAACCTTGACTTAAGAGGTAGAATTAAAGGAAGTAGGGATATTTAATCAAGAAAATAGAACACTTGGCAGGCAAATAGTGTTTCTCTTTAAGGATGCAAAAGGCTGTCCCATGAGAGGAGCACTGTGTGTGACCCTCTGAAGCCAAACCAGGCCCACAGCGTGGTCATGACAGAAAAGCAGACGGCAGCCCGACTTCAGGAAGAACTTCTAACCGTTTCAGCCAAGCAGGGAGGCTCGGCACCCTCCTTGGAGAAGCCCCGGGAGGCTTGCTCGGTCCTGGCCTGCTCATCCTGCCAAACCTTGAATAAGTGGTCACTCAATCCACCCATGAGGAGCTAACTACAGCCTGGGCCAAGTAATCTCAGCCACAGAGCAGGTCTGATCCTGCAGTGGCTACGATCCACCGGGCCTGGGGGCCAACCTCCCAGAGCCCTGGAGATTTATTTACAAGACGGTCATTATGGGGCTCAGGAGGCTCTGGAAAAGATGCTCATTCACCACACTTCTGTTGCTGATCCTTGAACTCAGAGCCAGAGGAAGGCATGGCCAGTGGGGCTCTCGGCAGGGAGTCCCCCACTGTCCCCAGCCCTTGTGGGCTGATGGGCAGAAACAACCCCCGCTCAGAAACACGTTAGAGACTGAGACAGTGCTGTGGGGCGTGACATGAATGTCATCTCCCGTCTCTACAGCTGAGGCCCAAGTGACCATGTGCCCTAAGTTACTGTCAGGGCCCGAATCAGGATTAGCCTCTTCCAGGTTTTGTAGAGGGCAGGGTAGTTGGGCTAGAGGTTAGGAGCACAGACCAAAGGTGAGCCTCCTAGGTTTGAATCCCGACTCTACTACTTAAGAAGTTTATTTACTTCTTTGTGTCTCCAATTCTTCTTTCCTTCCTGTCTTTTTTTTTCTTTTTCTTTCTTTCTTTTTTTGTGGTACTGGGGATGGAACCCAAGGGCATTGTATCTCTAAGCTATAACCCCCAGCACTATTTTTTTTTTTTTTTTTTTTTTTAGTATTTTTAGTTTTTGAAACAGGCTCCCACTGAGTTGCAAAGGACCTCACTAAGTAGCTGAGGCTGTCTGCGAACCATGATCCTCTGGTATCCACCTCCCGAATGCTGGCATTATAAGCATGTGCCACCACACCTGGCCTCCCATTTCTTGATTATAAGTTGTTACTAGAGATATCAACTACCTCAGAGGATTGGGTGAGGTTTTTTCTATTTTTATTTATTTATTTGAGATAAGGTCTTGCCAAGATGCCCAGTCTGACCCTAAATTTACAATCCTCCTGTGGAGGACGGGCTTCCCAGAGCCTCCTGAGTAGCTACATTGATAGAAGTAAGTGCATTGCTGGGCCAGGCTTAGAGGGATGTTTTGAGGACTGGGTTGATTATTATTTCCAAGGCTCTGAGATGGTCATTTGTCCAAGTTAACACAGACAAAAGGAAGCAGATTTAGAATTTGCGTCCAGCGGAATCTCATCCTGACACTCAAGGTTCTTCTGCCCCCCACCCTCAACTCACCACACTGACTCCTTCCACCCTCAAATGGAAATCTTTTCTGCTATTTTCTTGGGGATGGAGAAACAGCTTCCTTAGCCAAACTTCTGTTTGCTGGATCTGGAGAAGCTTCTGTCCTTACACATGGGGAAATCGAGGTACAGGACAGTCACAGTGGCAGGTCACCCCAGGAAGGGTTACTGAGTAGCTGAAACCTATACCAGATGTCTTTTGAGCCAGGTTCTTTCAGCAAAAGTAGCCAAATAGCCAAATGGTGAGCTCAAGAGCTGTTCCAATTACTCCTGGAGGATTGGTGTGGCACTAGGGCTTTCTGTCAAGAAGCCTGTGTGGCTGGTCAAACTGTCTCTTTTGGAGAAATGGAAGAAGACGTGAGAAGATAGAAGGACCTCCCTCGTTCTTGGATTAGGCAGAAGAAATATTATTAAAATGGTCATCCTACCAAAAGCGATTTTCAGATTCAATGTCATTCTTCAGTCCTAAAATACATAGGGAAGAACAAAAGCCAAAGCCATCTTGAACAATAAGAATTACACTAGACACTTTACAGTGCCCAATTTCAAATTATACTATAGTAAGAGAGCTATGGTAAAAAAATAAAATAAAACCTCCCGCATGGTATTGGCATAAAAAGACACATAGACCAACGAAAAGGAACAGAAGATGCAGATACATATCTTCATATGTGGATTTTTTACAAAGGCAGCCTTGGACAAAGACAAGCCTTTTCAACAAATGGTATTGGGGAAATTGGATATCCATATGCAAAATAGTAAAACTAGACCCCCATTTCTCACCCTATGCAAATGTCAACTCAGATCACAGACCTACCAATTAAACCAGAAACTTAACAATTACTAGAAGAGGGAACTGTACCAACCGCTGTGCTGTGTGCGTGTCTGTTTGTGTCACTTTAAGTCCCACTATGATGTATAATCACATTGCACCAATAAAAGTATAAAAAGGGGGGGCTCCTTTATTGCAGGGTGTGGCGGCACACCTGTATTCCCAGCACTGGGGAGGCTGAGAGAGGGGCATCACTTGAGTCCAGGAGTTCAGTGCTACACAGGGCAGCGTAGTGAGACCCCATCTCATATAAAATAAAATAAAATAAAATTTTTATTTTTTACTTATTTTTAAATTTTTATTTATTTATTTATTTATTTTTGCAGTACTGGGGATGGACCTCAGGGGCATTCTACCTTCGAGCTGTACTCACAGCCCTATTTTTTATTCTTTATTTTGAAACAGGGTCTCACTGAGTTGCAAAGGGCCTCACTGAGTTCTTGGACAACTAGCTGAGGTTGTCCAAGAACTGCAATCCACCTGTCTCAGCCTCCCCAGTGCTGGGATTCAGCCATGCCGGCTGAAACATATATATATATATATATATATATATATATATATATATATATATATATATTGGTGGTACTGGGTCTTTCTACCTCTGGGCTATACTCCCAGACCCATTTTATTTTTATTCGAAAACAGGGTCTCACTAAGCTGCTAAGAGCCTCACTAAGTAGCTGAGGCTGGCTTTGAACCTATGTGATCTTCCTGTCTCAGCCTTCCAAGCGCAGGGATTACAAGCGTGCGCCACCATGCACGGCCTGAATAAAATTTTTAAATTGCCCCTTTCTCTGGGTTCAGGTGCTTCCTGAGCTCATCAGCCATTGTACAGAGAAAGCCCCAGAAGGATGTGGCAAGGGAGCAGGGATGGGGTGGAACCAGGTAAAGTATCCCTCATCAAGCATGGAGACAGACTTTGCCTGAGAGACTCCATGACCCCCGAGATGCCTCTCATCGGCCCACTCAGGTACACGAGATGCTGACTTGTGGAATCCTTGAATGACCTCTCCTTGGGTCAGGCTGTTGCCTTCCTGCCCATCAGAGATGTATAAATAGATTTCACTGCACCTATTTTTTCCCCAAAGTAGCTGATAGTCTGAGTTGTTCCAAATCCTGTAGCAGCCAGGGAGGCGCCCCTGTCTCTGTCATGGTGGGGTAGAGGTTCAGAGAGGGGATGGGAGGCTGTGACTCCAGAGTAGGCTGCTGAGTCAGACGGGGCATGAGCTGGACCGTCTGCTGGGCCCTGGCTGAGGTTCCCCAGCTGCACAGGGAGTAGCAGAGGTGACCGGGCTTGCAGCTGAGTCAGGGGCCTCTGAAGATGCAGGAAGCAGCAATAGTAGAGCCTGGCTTTGTTGCTTAATGTCTGCCTGAGCTCTGGCAACCTCTTTGAGCCTCCGCTTTCTTATCTGAAAAAGTGTGGGAGAATCATTCTCCCCTCTCAGGAGGACCTTTAAAAGGGTCTCAAGTCTTAGCACATGCAGGGCAAAGGCTGGCTGGAAGGCAGTACAGGGAAGGGCAAGCTTGGCTTCTAGAACCACATGGTTTGGGTTCAAAGCCTGGCTCTGACACATACTATCTGCAGGTCCTAGATGTGCTGGGGGGAGAGGAGAGAGAGAACTTAACCTCTCTGCTCCCCAGTTTCCCCGTCTGTAAATGATGTAGTAATAGCTGAATGCGTTGTGCGACTATTTGAGAATTGCACTGGCTGAACACTCGCAGAGCACTTAGAATGATGCTCATAATTCATAAGCACCCACTAAATACAAAGCTGGCATGCATGTTCACCCTCACAGACCCCTGTTGAAATTCCTCTCCAGGGCCAGAAAAATAAATCCCTCCTTGAAACTGCCATCCCTCCTTCCCTCTGAGAATGGCGCCTTGAATTCCTTTTGCTTCTTGCAGCACTAACTTCACACCATTCTCTGACCTTTCCTTTTGTTCAGCTTTCTGCCTCCTCCTCCTCCCAGTGTCAGCAGAAGCCCTTGTCCAAACTCTTGTGTGAAACCCAGGACTTAGCTGGGCTTATTGAGTGAGCATAACTCCAAACAGCCATCCAGACGGTGCACTGGATCACCTGCCATTTACCACTTACCCACTCACTCATCAGACAGTCAGAGCGTACCTTAAGTGTCTCAGGTATTTCATCAGGCACTGGTGGCACAGGCCAAAGAGTCAGTCTCTGCCTTCAAGGAGCTCACAAATTGAGAGGTCGAGAAACCAAAAACCCAGATCATTCAGTAGACTTTATTAAGTTATGTAAAGCTATGCAAAATAAATTATGTAAAGCTCCCATTCGGGAGGCTGAGACCTGAGGATTGCGGTTCGCAGACAGCCTCAGCTACTTAGTGAGGCCCTCTGCAACTCAGTGAGACCCAGTTTCAAAATAAAGAATAAAAAATAGAACAGGGGCTGTAGCTTGGAGGTAAAATACCCCTGGGTTCCATCCCCAGACCCTCAAAAAAGAAAAAAGTTATGTAAGTTATATAATAGGAAGGGCTGGAGATACAGCTCAATGATAGAGCACTTGCCTAGCATACACAAGGCCCTGGGTTCCATCCCCAGCAACACACATACACACACACACACACACACACACACACACACACACACACACACACTAAGGGGAAGCCTTGTCCAGGCTTGGGACGGGAGCAGTCTCCTGGATATGATAGCTTCTTTCTGCTCAGGGCAGCTGTACTGAGCACTTCTGGAGGCTGCTGGGCCTTCTGCCTGGCCAAGGACTTGGGCCAAGTCTGGCCCCTGCCAGTCTCCCTCTGCCCATCCTGGTCCTCAGGCTCCTCACTCCCTGGCTCCTCCTCAGCCTCTCACCCCCCATGCTCCCTCCTGCCACCGGTTTTTCCTATGCCACCCCTTCTGTCTGCAGTGCCTCCCCACCCCAGTTCATATTTAATGACTCTTTTCTTTTAAACCTTGGTGCAATTTTGACTTCATCCCGGGAGCCTTTACTGACCTCACTGACTAGATCAAATCCTCTGCTACACACACTCCTAGAACTCTGCACCCTTACTAAACAGTTCTGACATACACATTCTGTGATTATCTAATGCTTATCTTTCTTACAGACCAAAAACAGGGTGGAGGAATAACTGAATGATTGACTGACTGACTGACTGACTGACTGAATGTTTATACTAACTGGATAAGGCAGGATGATGTGTTTGTTCATCCCGAGGGACTACAGAAATTACGGCTTCCTTTTGAAGTCATCACCATTTATAATAATTATAACCATCATTTATCATAACGTCACATAGGCCTCATTTGTTCATTCACGCATCCATCCGGTCTTGATTCAGCATTAGCTTGGGGTGAGGCACAGTCCCAGCACTGGAGGGAGGAGATGTGAAAGCTTCACAGGCTCCCTGCCCTCTGGAGCTCATATTTGGGTGCAGAAGACAGAGAAAAGAGACAAATGTATACGAGACTACCATCTTTGGAGAGCAGTGGCTGTCACAAACTCCCCGGTGCAGGAGGGATCTTCAGAGCTTGTCCTACCCTCTGGAACCTCTCAATGAGAAGGATGACATTGGTTCAAAAGATCAGGAAAAAGTCTGGCCACTTTAAAATGACTCCCTAGCACAGGATGAGGACTCTCTGGTTGGTACCAGATGCTCAGGAGCAGGAGACTGGCTGAGCTAAGTGACAAAGGACATTGGAGGCCCTGGCTGTGGTGGAAAAGGGCAGAACTGCTGTCTAGTGCCCAGCATCCTTCTCAGCTGGTCAGCGCTGTCATCAGCTGGTGACCCCTGGGGCCTGGCACCCGTGCCCTGGCAGCCAGGAGCGGGAAATGAAGGTGGAGCCAGATGGCCATCCATTGTGGCAGCAGTTCCTGAAGCCCTTGAAACCTGAGGAGGTGGCTAAGGACAGCCCTGGCCTCTGCTCCCTGTCCTGGGGTGAACTTCTGGTTTCGGGTTGTTGTTACCCTGAACGCGGGACCTGTTACAGTGGGTGCGGGAAGACAGGGTCAGGATGGGGTCCCTGGAGAGGACATGTTTGTGGGGGGCTGGAGTGGAGGTGAGGAACCTCTTTAACAGATTGGATTAAATGCCGTGTGGTTCAAGTTATCAAATGCTTATTGAGCCCCTACTATGTGCCAGACTCACTGTTCTGGGTGCTGGGGTACGGTAGTGAGTGAGCTGTGGTCCCCAGCCTCCTCTATATCATTTGGGTAACAGCTTGTTCTTTCTAAAGCACTTGTTAGGCTCTCAATTGATACTTGTTATAGTCCTGGGAGTCCTACAAGGGCACCCCACATATGACCAATTTTCTTCCCATTTCTCTGCCACATTGAGCCAAAGCTGGGGCCTTTGCCAGGACACTGGCATTACGCTGTTTAGACTCTCCAGCTACTACAATTGTAAGTCAAATAAATCTCTGTACCTTATAAGTTACCCAGCATGAGGTATTTTGTTATAGCAATGCCACATGGACCAAGACACTGTTGTTCTCATTTGATGCATGGGCAAGTAGCGACAGAAAGGTTAAGTACTTTGTTTAAAGGGAAGCTAAATAGAACTAGCCTCCCAGGCCTTGTTTAGGCTTTCCACTGCCCCCTACCAAGGGGAGTCAGAGTACTGGTATTTATATTCATTTTTAATTTTAATATAATTTTAAATTTTATTTTTAAACTATTTCCTTAGCTCTTGTGAAGGTAATCTGGTGAGTAAATATGTGTTCAATTTGGTGTATCTGTGGAGAGATTGCTGGAGGATCATATTCAGTTACCATCTTATTCTGCCTCTCAAATGACTGTGTGTGTGTGTGTGTGTGTGTGTGTGTGTGTGTGTGTGTGTGTGTGACTGAGCCTTGAACCCAGGGCCTCACATATGCTAGGCAATTGCTCTACCACTGAATTACATCTCCAGACCTTTTTATTTTGAAGCAATCTTGCTAAATTGCCCAGGCTGGCCTTAAATTTGTGATCCTTCTGCCTCAGTTTCCTAAGTAGCTGGGAGTATAGGCATGTGTCCCCATGTATGGCCTCCCTGTATTGATTTTAAAAATGTATTTATAGCCGGGCATGGTGACGCACACTTGTAATCCCAGCACTCAGGAGGCTGAGACCGGAGGATCGTGGTTCGCGGACAGCCTCAGCTACTTAGTGAGGCCCTCCGCAACTCAGTGAGACCCGGTTTCAAAATAAAGAATAAAAAATAGGGCAGGGGATGTAGCTTGGAGGTCAAATGCCCCTGGGTTCCATCCCCAAACCCGCAAAAAAAAAAAAAATTTATCATGGTACTTGGGATTGAACCCAGGGCATTCTGTCTCTGAGCTCCACCCCCAGCTCTATTTTATTTTTTGTTCAGAACCAAGATCTTTCTAAATTGTTGAGAGCCTCACTAAGTTGCCCAGGTTGGCTTCAAACCTGTGATCCTCCTGTCTCAACTCCCAAGTAGAGGGATTACAAGCATGCACCACCACGCCTGTTCCCTATATCCTAATCACTAGTGTCTAATAGGAAAACTTGATGAATTGGGAAAGGCTTCATAGAACCCCTGAGCTTATTTCCCCCCATTTCCTATTTCATTTTTAGCACCTTCCTGATGAATGGAAACAACACCCTTGACAGGCAAGGGGTAGACTGGAGGCCTGGTTAAAGTTCTTCACACCAGGAAGCCCATCCTGATAAGCCCTGCTCAGGAGGCCTTGCTGGCTGGATGCAAACACAGCCTGATGGGAAGCAGGAAGGCCTCCCCGGTTACGCATAAGCTCCTGGGGACCACAAACACTGCTTACGCTTCTGTGTCTCTTAGCACCAAAGAGCACACTGTGGTCCACTTAGGCGCTCAATAAACCTTAATTGATTAGTTGATTGGGAACAACAACCATATAATCAAAGTGCCTGGAAGGACAATCTCCCACAGGCTGCCAGCCAGTGGGGAGCTCTGGGAACAGGTAATTTCAAATCAATGTGCTTGCTCAGCCCCAAGGCAGTTTAAAGTGGATGACTGAGGCATTATTTTAGAACAGCACAAAATTGCAAACATGCAAATACTCAGCAATGGGGGAATAGCTAAGCTAACCAGGTTATATTGAGATTCTGGAAGACAATGTCATTACTTAAAAAGCAAATATGTTGTCTATTTCTTTTTTTCTTTCTTTTTTCTTTTTTTTTTTTTTTTTGGTGGTGGTACTGGAGGAACCCAGAGGCCTTCTACTTCCGGGCTACACTCCCAGACCTGTTTTATACTTTGTTTGGAAACAGGGTCTTGCTAAGTTGCGGAGAACCTCACTAAGTAGCTGGGGCTGGCTTCGAACCTGCGCGATCCTCCTGTCTCAGCCTCCCAAGCGCGGGGATTACAAGCGTGCGCCACCACGCCCGGCTTGTTGTCTATTTCAATACAAAGAAATGTAAACCAAAATGGGGAATGAAGAATCTGAGACAAATGTAGAAATACACATACATGCACTCAGAAAGGCAAGAAGAAGACCTCACCACATAGTAGCTCTTCCAGCGGTCCCAGCTTTGTTTTTTCTATAAAGTTCTGTAGGCAAAGGGAATGTTATAGCAGGGTCATATCTGTCACACTGTCTGGTGTCTCGGGAGGACTCCCTGGGCCAGATCACCTGGGGATCCTGGTGCTGACAATAACAGATCATGAGACCTCAAATAACCCACTCTCCTGACCCTTGTTTTTTTTTTTTTTTTTTTCTGTACTGGGGATAAAACCCAGGGACATTCTACCTCCAAGCTATACTCCCAGCCCTATTTTGTATTCTTTATTTTGAAACAGGGTCTCACTGAGAGGCAGAGCCTCACTAAGTAGCTGAGGCTGTCTGTGAACCGTGATCCTCCTGTCTCAGCCTCCCGAGTGCTGGGATTGCAAGGTGTGCCACCACGCCCGGATTCCTGACCCTCAGTTTTTAATCTGTGAGAATAGAAATTATAATACTTGTCCTGCCCTTCTTACCAGGTAAGAATATAAGGAAATTTAGACCCTTTATTTACCTCATGTGATATAAAATTTACAGATGTAGAAATAATGTCTGACTATGGGATGCTGTCACATCTGG
Source organism: Muscardinus avellanarius (assembly GCF_963383645.1). NCBI lineage: Eukaryota > Metazoa > Chordata > Mammalia > Rodentia > Gliridae > Muscardinus > Muscardinus avellanarius. The sequence goes on from NC_137798.1 coordinate 72,190,514, forward strand.
CTCAGGAATCACAGCATATAAATGTTATGACTGGTTACACCTTGTCATCCCAGTACTTGGGAGGCTGAGACTGGAGGATTACAGGTCAGAGAACAGCCTCAGCAATCTAGTGAGACTCTGTTTGTTTCAAAAGAATAAGAAACCGGGCATGGTGGCACACGCTGGTAATCCCAGTACTTGGGAGGCTGAGACAGAGGATCCCAGGTTCGTGGTAAGCCTCAGCAACCTCTGAGGCCCTCCACAACTTAGTGAGACCCTAAAATAAAGAATAAAATAGGGCTGAGGGTATAGCTCAGAGGTAGAATTCCTTTGGGTTCAGTTCCCAGTAACACACGCATGCACGCGCGCACACACACACACAAATAAAATAAATAAATAAATATTAAAAATTAAAAAGGGCTGGGAGTGTAGCTTGGAGGCAGAATGTCCCTGGGTTCAATCCCTAGTACTACAAATAAACAAATAGATAATAAACAAACAATAAATGGTTAATTTTATTACCTTTGTAGAATCCAAAGAGTCTTGCAAAATTTGATGGGTTTTAGGTAAGGAATCATAGATCTTACTAAGTGTATTAGGCATATTACTTTAACTTAACCTTTACAATAATCTTGTAGGGTTTTTTTATCCATTTTTTACAGGTGAGAAAATTTGTGTGTATAGAGGTTAAGCAACTTGCCAGCCTATTTAAAATAGTCAGATTAGGACCATTCAGAAGCCCAGGATTTGGCCACCATGCCCACACCTGCCAGAGCCAGAAATGCCTGCCAGAGCGGCATCTGCTTGCATTTCACGTATGAGACTAACAAAAGGGAATGTTTCTTCCCATATCTAACATTGATTGCATGCTGGGCACTTGACAATCAGCGTCTCAACTAATCTCCACCTCTGGTGGGGGTAGGGCTTCAGGCTATTATTAACCCTGTTTTCAGATGATTCTAAGGTTACATAACCCAAGTGAGTCAGGAACCTGGGATTCAAACTTAGGTATAATGACTCCAAAGCCTGGGATGTGAATCTTTCACTGGGCGATCAGGAAGTTCCCAGCAGTACATGGAGTGTAGACAGCCACATTCCAGACAGACTGAGAAAGGAGCTCTTTGCAGAGAGTTATGGATGTGGAGCCATCCGGCTCCTTCTGTTTCCTGATCCTTCCCCCTCCCTTACCCTTGTTCTCCCTCCTTCCTTCGGAGTCAGCTGTCGTCTCTAGGAGATGAAATGTAAACCAGGATTGGGTCAGGTACCTTTAGCAGAGTTGCAGGAAGGGAAAATGTAGAAATAACTAGAAGGATGCACAAGTGTGTCAATCAGAAGACGAGTTGCTTCTTAGGATGCTCAGGGCCAGGCAAAGGCACAAACGGAGACAATCCTGCAAAAGGCGCCATCTGGTCCTGCTGGTCAGCAGGCCTGAGACCCTGGGGGAGCAGATTGAGTGAAAGTCAGCAAAACAACACCTAATGTCATTTTGGTTTTACTTTTAAAGGGATCCATAGAAAAGGCTTGCCCTTTGGTGTCAAAGAGGTCCTGGCGCGCTTCGGCCTCCTGCCTGGGCTGGGCTCAGCAGGTCAGACTGTCGCAGGGGTTGCCAGTGGGAAAGGCAAGAAGATCTGGACACTAGCTGCCCTTGACTGCCTGCCTCTGAAGAATCCTGGGGACCTTACTGCAAAAAAAAAAGACAGCATCTAATTGGATCAATCTCAATTGGGTCAGGTCTGTATCTTGAGTACATATACAATTTGAAAGATCTGGATGAGTTACAGATTATAAAAAAAAAAAAGGACCTAGTTTGGAGCACTTCCATATTGGAGTTTCCTCCATATCTCAGCAGTCAACCCAAGACTCAGGAACAGATGACAGGGTGCTGAGCATAGGCTGTACAGGGCAGGGCTCCCAGAGGGAGGGTGGGGATTCGATGGGAGAGACTGGCTCAAGGCAGGAGCAGGATCGCATGAAGGACAGAAAGGGAGAGTTTGAGAGCTGAAGATGATGATCATAAAAGCCGGGCATGGTGGCACACACTTGTAATTCCATCATTCTGGAGGCTGAGAATGGAGGCTCATGGTTCGCAGACAGCCTCAGCTACTTAGCGAGGCCCTTTGCAAGTCAGTGAGACCCTGTTTCAAAATAAAGAATAAAAATAGGGCTAGGAGTGTAGCTTGAAGGTAGACTCCCCCTGGGTTCAATCCCCAGTACTGAAAAAAAAAAAAAGATATGATCACAGGAGATGGTCAGATGTTTAAAAAGAAGTGGGGTGTGTAGCAGTGTTTGGATTGTCAACATACACAAGGTTTTCACTGTGGGATGATCGTAAGCAAGAGAACCAATTAACATAAACCATTTTTTTTCTTCCGGTACTGAGGATGGAACCCAGGGACATTCTACCTCTGAGCTACATCCCCAGCCCTATTTTTTATTCTTTATTTTGAAACAGGGTTTCACTGAGTTGCAAAGGGCCTCACTAAATAGCCGAGGCTATCCGGAAACTGCAATCCTTCTGTCTCAGCCTCCCGAATGCTGGGATTACAAGTATGTGCCACCATGCCCAGTTTTTTTTTTTTTTTTTTTTTTTTTTTTTTTTTTTTTTTTTTTTTTGTACTAGAGATTGAACCCAGGAGCATTCTACCTCTGAGCTACCTCCAGCCCCCACCTTTTTTTTTTTTTTTTTTGAAACAAGATCTTGATAATTTGCTGAGAGCATCACTAATTTGCTGAGCCTGGCCTTGAACCTGTGATCTCTCCTGTCTCAGCCTTTCAACTCCCATCATTACAGGTGTGGGCAGAATCTATTGGAAAGACACAAGGGGCCCCTCACATAAAGGAAAGGCTGACAAACAAACTGAGAAAAAAACAGGCATCCAAATGCCACCAAGGAAATGAGTAGGAGGGATTACCAGGCAGCCCATTTGAGAGAAGCTGACTGTTCTGGTCAGGGTCAGGAATCCATCCTGAGCCTGGAGAGACCCACCAAGATATGTCTGATGACAGAAGGGTTATTCTGCAAAGCAGGAACTAACATATTGCAATTAGGAAGAATGTTTTAAGCTTCTACTAACCAGGGTCACTAATTCATTCTTATTGACCCAATTTGGACACTGAAAGTCCCATGTTCTAGGAAACCCCTAGTCTCAGAAAAACTGGGATGCCTGGTCACCCTAAAACCAACAGGTAGGTGGGTCATAGTTGGCCAGTGAAAAATCTCCTAAGAAAATACCCATAAGGCTCCCCTCCCCAGGACTGGGGATTGAACCAGGAGCATTTGCCCTCTAAGCTCCATACCAGCACTTTTTGTTATTTTTATTTTGAGACATCATGGATCACCTGCATGGCCCCTAAGTCCAATGGTAAGTGGGAAGCCTTGGATCCTGAATGTTTGCCACTGGAAGAGGCAAAGAACGATTCTCCCTTGGAGCCTCTGGGAGGAATGTAGCCCTCCTGACGCCTCCATTTCCAAAGACTGGCTTCAAGAGGTATGAGACAATACGGAACTATTATTTTAAACCACCTGGTTTCTGGCCCTTTGTTACCACAGCCCTGGGAAACTAGTGTAACCCTGTATACTAAGAAGCTTCCCCCTTTACCATCTAGTGGAGCTATATAACTTCTTTCTTCCTTCCTTCCTTCCTTCCTTCCTTCCTTCCTTCCTTTCTCTTTCTTTCACTACTATGAATTGAACCTAGGGACATTCTACCTTTGAGCCACCCCCACACACACACTCATTTTATTTTTTTGCTTTGAAACAGTTTCTCACTATGTTGCTGAGTCTCCTTTAATTGCTGAGGCTGGTCTTGAACCTGTGATCCTCTTATCTCAGCCTCCCAAGTACTGGCATTACAAGTTGGCACCACCATGCTCAGCTACATTTAACATTTTAGCTTTGCAAATAGCTTTCACATGTGCTAGACTTGAAAGGCATCCAAATATCATAAAATACTGCCGAGCGTGATGGCGCACGCTTGTAATCCCAGTACTTGTGAGGCTGAGACAGGAGGATCACAGGCTCGGGACCAGCCTCAGCTACTTAGTGAGGCCCTCTGCAACTTAGTGAGACCCTGTTCCAAAATAAAGAATAAAGCCAGACGTGGTGGCGCACACTTGTAACCCCAGCATTTGGGAGGCTGAGACAGGAGGATCCAGATTCGCAGACAGCCTCAGCTACTTAGTGAGGCCCTTTGCAACTCAGTGAGGCCCTGTTTCAAAATAAAGAAAAAAGCTGGGTGTTGTGGTGCACGCTTGTAATCCCAGCATTCAGGAGCCTGAGACCAGAGGATCACGGTTTGTGGACAGCCTCAGCTACTTAGTGAGGCCCTCCGCAACTTAGTGAGACCCTGTTTCAATATAAAGAATAAAAAACAGGGCAGGGGTGTAGCTTCGTTTCCATCCCCAGACCTGCAAAAAAAATAAAAAGAATAAAGAATAAAAAATAAAAAATAGGCTGGGGATGTAGCTTGGAGGTAGAATGCCCCTGGGTTCAACCCCCAGTACTGGAAAAAAAATATCATAAAATACAAAAGGCACCTGACCTGTCCAAAATCCTCCCTGAAAAGTCTTCTGTTTATACTGAAACAAGAGCAATTTGCAAAGCTGGGCACAGTGTCATGTGCTTGTAGTCCAGCAACTTGGAGTGGCTGAGACAGGAGAATCTCAAGTTCAAGGTCAGCCTAGGCAACATAGTGAAAACTTATCTCACAAAACAAAACAAAATAATGACCAAAAAAAAAAAAAGACCATCTGTAGAGAAATATGATAACCCAAGATTGCAGACTGGTTGGCAACGGACCTTCTCTGATGTCCATCTGGAATGGAACAAATGAGAGGGTGCGTGTGAGCACTCAGCGTAGCACTGACCGCAGTCGCGGTCCCTGCGGCCACAGCGCCAGCCACGAAAGGAGCTGCGGCCACAGTTAAAATAAGACCCAGTTCCTGTAACCTTGGATCAGTGGCTCTTCTCCTTTACCTGTTTCCCTGCCCACCAAAGGTGGTGCCCCTGTCCCTTGGTTACACCAGGATGCAGTGTGTGTGTGTGTGTGTGTGTGTGTGTGTGTGTGTGTGTGTGTTTGTGTGTGTGTAGTCCTGGGGATTGAACTCAGGGTAGTTATATATGGGTTCACTCAGAACCCCTGAGCTACACCTGGAGCACTTTTTATTTTTAGTTAGGGTATTGCTAAGTTATCATGCACTGTCCTCAAACCTTCAATCCTCCTGTCTCAGCCTCCCGAGTATTGTGATTATGGGTGTAATCAGTCACTGGGACTGGCTGACAATACACCGTTCTGAGATGGCTATCTGGGAAGAAAAATCAAGGTTATGGTTACTTAGTGCTATAAACTAAGCATTAGGTGTTTGCAAACATTTGTAAGATTTCAAAAGAAACAGATACTTGGCATTAGCTCTCTTAGGGTATTTCTGTCAATGCAGTGTCCCTAGAAGGTCACTTTGGATTGGATGAGGAAGAGGGCAGAGGAAGGGCAGAAGGAAAGCATTAAAAAAGGAAAATACCAGCTAGGGGTGGTGACACATACCTGTAATCCCAGTACTTGGGAGGCTGAGAAAGGAGGATCGTAGGTTCAAGGCCTGCCTCAGCTACTTGGTGAGATCCCATTTCAAAAATTAAAATATAGCCGGGCATGCTGGCACACGCTTGTAATCCCAGTACTTGGGAGGCCGAGACAGGAGGATCACACAGGTTTGAAGCCAGCCTCAGCTACTTAGTGAGGCTCTTAGCAACTTAGTGAGACCCTGTTTCCAAATAACTTATAAAAATAGGGCTGGGGGTATAGCCCAGAGGTAGAAAAGCCCCTGGGTTCTACAACCAGTACTGAAAAAAATATATATATATGTACACACACACACACACACACACACACACACACACACACACGTGGATATGTTTTATATCCACATATATATTTTTAATTTTTAATTTTCTTTGGCGGTACTGGGATAGAACCCAGGGCATTCTACCTCCAAGCTACACCCCCCAGCCCTATTTTCTATTCTTTATTTTGAAACAGGGTCTCACTGAGTTGCAAAGGGCCTCACTGAGTAGCTGAGGCTGTCCATGACCGCGATCCTCCTGTCTCAGTCTCCAAATGCTGGGATTACAAGTGTGTACCATCATACTCAGCTACATATATATTTATTTTTTTTAAATAAGTGTTTAAAACACACATATCTATATATCATATATATTTAAAACACACACATATGATATATATATATATGCATGTATATATATGGCTGGAGGTGTGTGTGTGTGTGTGTGTGTGTGTGTGTGTGTGTGTGTGTGTAAAATCCTGGGTCCTCTCGGTCTGGTCTCTGCCTCTTGACTCTTCTCGGACACTCCATAAAGTAAATTGTTTTATTCTGTTTGCCTTTCTATAAAACCCTATTCTAAGAGAACCACCTTAGAGATTTTTAATGCTAACATGTAAATGATTACTAGGCTTTATACTCTCTCATTTTTATAAGGGGGAAAGCTTTCAAAGAAGAGAATACCTTCAAGTGAGTAGGCAGGAGATGAAAGATTTTCTCAGTGATTCAGAGAGCACACTTTTCTCTCCCCCAGTAATTTAGGTCTCTCTCTCCCTTCCTCCATCTCTCCTTCTCTTTCTTCCTCCCTTTCTCTCTCTCTCTGTCCCTATCTCCCTCCTTCCTTCCTCCTTTCCTTTCTCTCATACTGGGGATTAAACCCAAAGGTGTTCTATTTCCACACTACACCGCAGACCTTTTTACTTATTTTATTTTATTTGCAGTACCAGGGATGGAACCCAGGGTGCACCTCCAAGGTACACCTCCAGCCCTATTTTTTAGTCTTTTTATTTTTTGAAACAGGGTCTCACCGAGTTGCAAACGGCCTCGCTAAGTACCTAATAGGCTGTCTGCGAACCGTGATCCTCCAGTCTGTGCCTCCCGAATGCTGGAATTACAAGCATGCGCCACCATGCTCGGCCCTTTTTATTTTTTTAACCTTAAAACAAGATTTTGCCCAGGCTGACCTCGAACTTGGCATCTTCCTGCTTCTGCGTCTAGTGGCTGGGATTACAGGTGTACGCCCCCTGGCCACACTGCCACGTTCTCTAGTCTAGCTACCGCAGGGGGTTCCAGCCATCTGGGTTTAGCAGGACAAACTGAGCACCTTCTAAACCCTCCATCCTCTTCCTAGAGGTATGAAGTGGGCGGGGCACCCTGCGGGGAGGGTCCAGGAGAACCAGCAGTCAGGGGTGCTTACAGTAGGCAAGCATCCACTCTCTCCAGAGGCACTGTTCAGGGACCGCACAGTTGCCAGGAAGCTCTGCTTCCTCCAGGCCTTCAGTGTCATGCAAGGGGCTGTGGCCTTTCTGCTCTCCGGGGTACCCTCAGCCCCATCCTTTAGGCCTTCCCACCCCTTTGGACATTCTGAGTTATGGCCGGTGTGTACGAGAGGACACCTGGGCAGGTGCAGCCAACTCATCCTGATAGATGAGACAAAAGGCTTGAACCAGCATTTTACTACCCAAGGGCTGGGGGCCATGTGGGTGCAGTCAGTTTACTCCAGAGGTCGGTGGAAAGGACTGACAGGGAGTGCCGCCTGCCTCCCTGGCTTACGGTGGCGCAATGGTGGGGTATGGAAGAGCTCCCGGGAAAGTAGTGCCACAGAAGAGAGAGGCCAGAGCCATTTCCGGAACACAAACACCAGTCTATTTTACGTGTACAGATATGAAAAGGAAGAGACAGAGACCAACAGAGACACAGCAGGCAGTGGGCACAAAGCCCAGTCATGTGTCCTTCTCAAGAGCTGCCTACTTGGAAGACAGTCCCACCCCTGCCCACGGTTCCTTTCTGCAGCTCTTCTAGGTCTGAGCGGTCTCGGGTGGAAGGCGCTCCCTCTCGGTCTTAGCCACAGCGCAGGGCTGGGCCTCTCACCTGCCTGCCTCCCCTGCTGGGATCAGCACAGCCAGGGCCTCCTAAACGCAGGTTCTCATGGGAGCTCACCCACTTGGCAGCTGCCTCCCCAGGAGACCTATGCAGAGTGAGGGACCAGGGAAAAAGGGCTTCATGGGCATCCCCTAAATATTATTGCTGTGAATAAGCATAGGCCATTGTGACTCCCTGGCACTGAGGAGGGACAGGGCACAGGAAGCCTAGCAGACGTCCAAAGCAGCTCGACCATGCAGGGCACACATTTGTGATCTGTAACTCAGAGAGCACACAGCTCTTGCCAAGGCCTGGCTCAGGACTCCAGAGGCCCGTAAACAGCCAGCAGACTCCACCAGATACCCCTGCCCCACTGCTTGGCAGAGCTAGGATTACTCCAAACTCCGAGAGCCTGGGCACTAAGGGACTGGGGCCAAATACTGTGAGATGGGAACTTTGCGGGTCCCATGGTCACGCTCCAGTTGCACTCCTCCCCTTGTTGGGTATCTTTGCCCTGTAAGAGGCCGTAGGAGCAACGGGAGCATCTAGGCCCACAATACAGCCAAGCGCACAGGCTCACTCTGGGAACACCTGCATTTGTGATTATTAGAGTCCAGAGAAAATGGGGACAGGGAATCCGCACTAGGCAACACCTGAAGTGGTAAGCCCTGGCGGGGCACCTGAGGGCTCGCTCTTGCTGAGAACAGGGGAGGTCTACGCTGGGAGACCACTGAATCCAACTGTAGAAGAGGTGTGTAGGTGTGTGGCCCAGAAGGGTGTGTGAGTGCAGGATGAGACAACATGGTATTGGGGGAAGGGACCAGAGTAAGGATTCGCCTCTCCACCTAAGATGGAAAGCAATCCAACCCCACTGCAAGCCTGACTCCCTGTAACCCTAAAGTTCTGGAATCGGGGCCACAAGAGCATCAAAGGCAGGACCAGAATCTACTTTGTGATTTGAGGAGCCCGCCCAGGGGACAGACTGGGAAACACCTTGCATCCTGCCCTGGACTGGGTGAACTGCAAAAATTGCTGCCGAAGGCTGGTCTCCAGGGCTGCCTCCCGCCCAGGACACCCCTACTGCCGCCCAACCTGGGGCTGTCTTCATGGTCCAGGTGGAATAGCCACCAAGAAGAGGGGCTCCTCTCTCCAGGTAGCACGGTCACTTTTTAATGATTTCTAAGAAGGGGAATGCTATTTCTACCTCAGTCCCAGCGGTCAAGATGAGGCCATGTTCGATGGGATGGCTGACTTTTTAATGGACCCCCTTCCCCTCAAAGAGTGGGAAGTCAGAGCCGGGGGCCCTAGAGCGAGGATGTCCACTGTCCACTGCCAGCAATGGACCTGTCACGGGGGAGGGGAGACAGCCAAGATGGCGATGCTGATGAGCATGGCAGGTTAATACTGTCTGAGAAGCAAACTCAGAGGGTCAGCCTTGCTGTAGGGGTTGGGGGACAGCCCTGAGCTTTAGCCACAGAGCCGGGGCCATGGTAGAAGCAGAACAGATCCCTTCTCATGCAGGAAGCTACTAGGAGCCTTCCATGGTCCTCTTTGTCTTCCTCTTCTCCATGGATCTCCAACACTGGATAACTGCTCCTCCATCTGGAAAGCAAGGCTGCCTGACTGGCCTGACCAGAAACCAGACAGGGCCAACAGGACCTAGAGCTCAGCCTTTTCCCTGGCTAAACACTGTGGATCCACAGGGCTCCCTGGCCCAAGTGTGCACTGGGGCACACCATTTGTTTTCAGTAAGGCCCCTGCAGGGGAGGGGGCACTGCCACAGCCCCCAGTCCAGGGCTGGGAGGTGGAACTTGGCACCTCCCCAGGCATCAGGCCAGGGGGAGGCATGGAGGGGAAGGATGAGTGGAGTCTGCCTCAGGGTTCCCCCTCTTGCTGCTGCTGTGTCGGCTAGGGGTTGGGGCAAGACAGGTGTGCTGGCTGACAGGTAAAAGAGCTATTAGTGGTAAAGGCCTTAAAAATAAGAGAAAAGGGGAAACGCCACCGAACACACAGGGACTGAAACCTCCCAAAGCCCAAGGTTGGTGGGAATCCAGCACCACAGGGGCCCCCAGAAGGCCAAGGGAGCAGCGTGGGGCCCTGGGGGAGGGAAGAGGAGCCAGGGCCAGGTTTCCCAGCCCTTGCAGACCAGCACTGCTGCCAAGCAGCCTCCTGGCTGCCCGGTCTCTCAGGCGCAGCTGAGCAGGCCCCCGGGGAGGTATTGGTTGCAAGCAAGCACCTGAATATTGCCTAATGTAACGAGCCAGAGCCCAGCTAGATCCAGGTGAGAGGGAAGGAGGTGGCCGGCAGCAGCCCAAAGCCTCCTCAGGCTCGCCTCACACCTGCAGCCCCATCCTCAACATCCCTTGGCCAGGACAGGTCCCATCCCTTCTAAAGTCATCTATGTAGTCCACCTGTCACCCAGCCATAAGCTCTCCGCCGCCGGTCCCTGGGCTGGGCGGAGATCCAGGTACCCACCAATGTCCTTCTGCTGCCTCTGCACCCAGCCCCCACCCCATGCCACCCTGAGCCGATGGGGCTGTGTGCACTACTGGGCTAAGGCCGCTGGGGGCAGGGCTTGTGCTGAACAGCCACCTCTTTGTCCATGGGTCCGATGAGAGACTCCCCCCCACAGCCCTCGCCCTCAGTCGCCGGCTCAGTCAGTCTTAACGTGGCCATTGGCCAAGGCCGAGGGGCCTCCGGGCTCCCCGGGCTCAGCGTCCTTGTCAAAGCGGAGGCGGAGGGTGTTCCGGATGATGAACTGCTCCATGATGAGGGCCCCGCAGAACCAGGGCACGGCATACTCCAGGGTGATGAGGCCCATGAAGTCAAAGTCGAACTGGGAGTAGTCCCAGGGGCAGGCGTTGAACTGGCGCAGGATGAAGCCGGTGGTGAACTCCCACACGTAGGTCCAGAGCGTGTAGATGAGGCAGCGCACCAGCAGCGGGCAGCGGCCCCGGAGGCGCAGGTACATGCGCTCCACGATCAGGATGGACGTGCCGTAGATGAAGAGGGCCCACACGCTCGTGACGCCCGGGAACTTCCAGTTAAAGTTCACCACGAACTCCCAGGCGGCTGTGAACATCACCTCGCAGAAGTAGCCGTGGATGGCGTACAGGTACCAGCGGGACAGCGCCGTCAGGGGCTCCGCAGAAGCCATGGCGCGGACAGGGCCCTGCTGAGGGGACACACAGGAGACAGGTGAGGGAGGGAGCCTTGCTGTGAGTCTGTCTGCGGTTGCCAGGCTGGAGGGGTTTTCAGTCCTGCCTCTTTCTCCTTCCTCCTTGGTTATCATTCTTGGCCTCCCTCCACAGTCAAGCCTGCATTTCTTACTCTTTCTTACGTCATGAGAAACATGTATAAGAAAACCCAGCCCACTGATTGCTCTGTTAATTCTACTCACATAACTGGGAGGTGTCTACTACACTCTATCCCTTTTTATTTTTCCGCAGTTCTGGGGATGGAACCCACGGGCATTCTGTCTCTGAGCTACACCCCCAGCCCTATTTTTTTATTCTTTATAATGAAACAGGGTCTCACTGAGTTGCAAAGGGCCTAAGTAGCTGAGGCTGTCTGCAAACCGTGATCCTCCTGTCTCAGCCTCCCGAATGCTGGGATTACAAGTGTGCGCCACCACGACTGGCTTCTATCCCTTTTTTATATTAGTTGAAGAGTTGGGCAGACATGGTGAAGCCTGCCTGCAGTCCTAGTACTTGGGAGGCTGAGACAGGAGGATCACAGGTTTGAAGCCAGCTCGTTAATTTAGAGAGGCTGTCAGCAACTTAGGGAGACCCTGTTTCAAAACAGAAAACAAATAAATAAAATAGGACTGGGAGTGCAGCTTAGAGGTAAGATTCCTCTGGACTCAGCCCCTAGCAAAACACACACAACACACACACACACGTTGGCTCTTTTGGCTTGTCACTCCTATTTCTAAGCTACTAGCTGATCTCTCACCAGGCCCATCCACTGGGAAATCTCGTCTCGCTCTCCTCCTCTTTTTTTTTTTTTTTTTTTGTACTGGGGATTGACCCAGGGCCATTTTATTTCTGAGCTACACCCTCAGCCATTTTATTATTTTAATTTTATTTTTGCGGGTCTGGGGGTGGAACCCAGTGGCATTCGACCTCCGAGCTACATCCCTGTCCTGTTTTTTATTCTTTATTTTGAAACCGGGTCTCACTGAGTTGCAGAGGGCCTCACTAGGTAGCTGAGGCTGTCTGCGAACCACAATCCTCCGGTCTCAGCCTCCCGAATGCTGGGATTACAAGCGTGTGCCACCACACCCGGCTTCTCAGCCATTTTATTTTAAAACAGGGTCTCTAAGGTGCTGAGGCTGGCCTTGAACTTGCATTCCTCCTGTCTCAGCCTCACAAGCACTGGGATTATAGACATGTGCACCACACCCAGCCTACAACTCCTTCTCAAACAGTTCCATATCACTCCTATTTCTGAGATCTAAGCAACCTATCATTGTTCTATGTGGGTGATAACACATTCTGGATCCCCCCCCCTCCTTTTTTTGAAACAGGATCTCACTAAGTTGCTGAGTCTTACAAAGATGCTGAGGCTGTTTCTAAATCTATAATCTTACTGTCTCAGCCTCCCAAGTACTGGTGTGCACCACTGTTCTGGGCTCATTTTAACCATTTTTAAATGTACAATTTAGTGGCATTAAGAACATTCACAAGCTGGACATGGTGGCACACATTTGTAATCCCAGCATTTGGGAGGCTGAGCCAGGAGGATCGCAGTTTGTGGACAGCCTCAGCTACTTAGTGAGGCCCTTTTGCAACTCAATGACACCTGTTTCAAAATAGGACTGCGGGTGTAACCCGGAGGTAGAATGCCCCTGAATTCAATCCCCAGTGCCGGGGGGAAAAAAAAAAAAAAAGAACATTCACAAGGTTGTACTACCACTAGCACCATCTTTAGAACCTTTTCGGGGCCAGGATGTAGCTCGGTGGCAAAAGCACCTGCTTTGCAGGTATGGCACTCTGGGTTCGATCCCCAGTTCCAAAAAGACAAAAAAAAAAAAAAAAAAAAAACCTTAAAAAAATAAGCTAGAACATTTTCATCACCCCCATCAGAAACTCTAAACTCACGCTGGGCATGGTGGCGCACGCTTGTAATCCCCGCGCTTGGGAGGCGGAGACAGGAGGATCGCGCAGGTTCGAAGCCAGCCGCGCTGGCGTAAGAGACCCTGTTTCAAAAATATAAAATAGGTCTGGGAGTGTAGCCCGGAGGTAGAAGGGCTTCCAGGAACCCCAGTACCACCAAAATAAAATTTTTTTTTTTTTGTTTTGAAACAGGGTCTCACTAAGTTGTTGAGGGTCTCACTAAGTTGCTGAGGCTGTCCTTGAACCTGCGATTGTTCTGTCTCAAACTCCTAAGTACTGAGATTACAGGTGTATGCCACAATGCCCAGCTGAATTTTCTTCCTTTTTAAGGCTGAATAAATGTCACTGAATTTATGGAGCACATTTTGTTTATCCGCTCCTATGTTCATAGACACCTGGCTACTGTGAATAATGTTGCTATGAACATGGGTGTGCCAACATCTCTTGGAAACCCTACTTCCAATTCTTTAGGGGTCTATACCCAGAAGTAGAAACACTAGATTATATGGTAATACTATGGTTGACTTTTAAAAAACTGCCATGCTGTTCTGCGTATTTTTACATTCCCAGGAGCAATGCACAAGGGTTCCAGTTTCTCCACATCCTAGCCAATTTGTTTCTTGTTTTCTCAGTCATGGCCATCCTAATGAGACACCTAAAGTAGCATCTCATACGGTCACATTTGTCTTCACCGGGGCCGTTAAACAGGGTCTTGGTGTCTGGGTCCAGTGTTGAGAAAACCAGTGATCTGCCGCTGCTCCCCCTCCTCCATTCTGCTCCTCTTTCAGGCTCCACCAATGTTCAAGGCCCAGCTCCCATCCTGTCCGGCCTCCCTGAAGCCTGCCTGCCCACACACACAGCTGCTCAGCTTCCTCCTCTCCCTCTGCCAGAGGGGATCTGGACCACTCATTGGGACAATTATAAGATGCCACTTACTGACTTTTTGATGTGCATGACCACAAGGTCATGACCTAAGCAGCCTGTGAACTCCTTGGGGGCAATGGCTGTTTTATAGCCCTGTTTTGCAGCTATTGACACAGTCCTCTCCTAAGCAGGGCTCTCTAAATGAAGCATTATATTTCTGCAGAGGGTGGCAGGGGAGAGTTCAGGGTTGAATCGAGAATGGGAAGCTCTGGCCGGGCACAGTGGATTGCCGGTTCAAGGACAGCATGAAACTTAGTAAGATCCTGTCTCCGAATAAAATAATAGGGCTGGGGTGTATCTCAGTGGTAGAGCATTTGCCAGGCATGTGCGAGACTCTGGGGTTCAATCCCTAGTATTGAAAAAAAAAGTAAAGAAAAATATAGGAAACTCTGTCAGCTGTCAGTAGGCACCTGACTTGCCATGTGTCAATCTTTTTCCCAAGGTGGCACAGGGGACAGATAAGTTGATGGGATTATATCGGCAGTTTGTCCACCTGTATGAGACCTCCCTCTCAACTTTCAGCTGACATAGGTATGCCGCAGTACCAACCTACCCTGGAGCATTGCTTTATGGACTTCCCAGCACGTTAGCCACATTTTCCCACTGGTTCTTAATTAAGAGTCATATGAAGGACAGGTAGTTTTAGTCCCATTTAACAGATGAGACAGTTGAGGCTCAGAAAAGAAATATCATCTGCCCGTATCCCAAGGCCAGTGAATGGAAGGGCTAAGACTACAGCTGAGAGCTCTTCATTTCTACTTCTGAACATCCTATTGCATTCTATGTGGGCCCAATATCACTCCCCTGCCCAGAGACATTCTGTGGCTCCTTGTCCCCCTGTATTCAAGACTCTTCATGACCTTGCCCTAGTCCACTTTCTCAGCCATATTCCCACCACCCAACCCTCCCTGTCTCACCTCCCTGCCTTTGCAAAGCCTATTCCTGTACTTCTCACCTCCTCAAGTACAAAGCCAGCGTGCAGATGATCTTTAAGAACAAAATCTTTCTTCACCCCCGTCAAAAATCCTCTCTTTCTCCTCTGAATTTCCACAGCACTTCCCCTGTCCCTGTTTGGTACAGATTATTTTGTTATATTACATTAAGAGCCCTCAGTCCTGAGCCAGAGACCTCTTTCCTATGTTCTGTACTTCCTAGAGACCTCTACCTAAATGTCTCAGAGCTACCTCAGACTCCTTTCCTAAATCAAACTCATTCTCTTCCCCCTAAACTTGTTTCTCTCCTCTGACCTCATCCTGCTTAATGGCCCACCATGCACCCAGTTAGAAGCCAGAGGCCCCTAATGACTCTAGCTTCCTGTCACATCCCCCCTTAACTAGAGTTCCTGCCAGTCAGGACCCATCTGTCTGAGCACCATCTCCATATCCCCAGTGCCCAGCATAGCCCAGCACACCGTTAAACACTCAGCACAAACATTCAGGAATGAGAATAGTTCTCAAATCGTTAGCAAATACGACCTAACAAATCATCCCCAAACTCAGTGGCCTAAGTCGCCTCTCATTTACTAGTACAGCTCACCTGTCTGAGTATTGGCCGATCTTGGCTGGCTTTGACCGTGGGGCTGTGAGTCATTTGGGGCTCTGCTCTCAGCTTGGATGGGGAAGTTTAGCTGGGGTGGTTCTTATCTTATCTCTCTCTTATCCTCCTCCCAGGCCTAGCACAGGAGCCTCGACATACCTTTCTAACTATACAGACAGCAGTACAAGAGCAAGTAAGTCCAACTGCACATGCGCTTTATGAAATCTGGTCAAAGAGTGCCAAGGAACGGAGGGAGAGGAGATGATTAATGGGTACAGGGGCACAGCTGCGTAGGAGGAATAACTTATATGTCCTCTAGCACTGTAGGGTGACGATGGTTGGCCACAAGTAATTGTCCAATTCAAAATAGCTTGTAGAAAGGATTTTGAATGTTTAAAAAATGATAAATGTTCACGGTGATGATATACCAGTTACTCTGATCTGATTATTACGTGTTGTACACATGTATTGGAATGTCACACTGTACAATTAGAATGTGCCAATTCATTTTTTTTAGTCAGATATTAGTGCATGCCTGTAATCCCAGTACTTGGGAGGCTGAGACAAGAGGATCACAGGTTCAAGGCCATCCTTAGCAACCTAGACCCTGTTTCAAAATAAAAAATAAAAGGGCTGTGGATGTAGCTATAGGTAGAATGCCACTGTGTTCAATTCCTAGTACAAAAAATTAAAATTAAATTAAAAAATGTTTAATATTAAATTCTTTTAAAAATTCCACAATAATTAAAAAATCTGATTAAAAAAAAAAAAACTCTGGTTAAGGCATGCCCACTAATATCTCATTGGCCAAGCCAAGTGATGTAGAGAATCCATCAACTTCTATTCGAAATCACAGGACAAAGAGTGTCCAGAAAGCACAACCTTTCCAAAATGCTGACCTGATGTTTCTCCCCACGTAATGTCCAATAAGGAATCTTCAACATCTATACCCCTAGGGAAGGCTGGCAAAGCCCTTCGCCACCCAGCTGTGCCTTGGAGCCTGTCCTCTGGGTCTTGACCAGCTTTTGCTCCCTGGCCTGCCGTTCCCACCTGCCACTGTGACTCCTCCGCACTCCATGGCCCCTGAATTTATATCCCTCTTCCCGAGACTCCAGAGCCGTCTGCTGCCCCACCTGCTGCCTCTGCACAGCTCACCTGCCTGTGGCGACAGTGCCTGGCTTTGCCATGATTCATCTGAAAGCCAGCACCAGTAGCCACATGAGAAACATTTCGTATGATGTTAAGAGAAAAGGGCAGGATTCAAAACTGACCATTTCGCCGGGCGTGGTGGCACACACCTGTAATCCCCGCGCTTGGGAGGCAGAGACAGGAGGATCGCATGGGTTCGAAGCCAGCCGCGTGCGCTGGCTTAGGAGACCCTGTTTCCAAATAAAAATGTAAAAATAAGGACTTCCGGGAAGATGGCGACCGAGAAAAGCGGGGCTTAAGAGCCCCGCTAACAACCAATCTCCATTACCACAAAACCAGCGCCTTTCATAGCCAGAAAACACCATCACCAGAAAAACAAAAAAAAAACACCAGGCTCCAGAGAGAAAGCGGACTGAGAACAGAGCTCAGGACCACAGAGGAGACACACGCGCCCGAGGACGCGGCAGCAGCACCATACTGCCGGCGGCAGCGGCGAACTCAACGGACAGCTACAGCAAGCCGAGGTGAGCCACTGCGGAACAGCCAGGCGGGATTTCTCCGCGCAGAGAGCGTCTAAAGCTCCCAGTGGCCGAGCTCAGCACACGCTGCAGGGATTCAGAGTGGAAATCAAAACCAGAGAAGAAAAAATACGCCAGCCTCACGGCCGAGGGCATGGCAGAGGCGCCATATTGCTACCGGCGGCGGCAGCAGCAGTGAATTCACCGAGTCCAGTACAGCTACATCTGCGTACTCAAGAACAGTGAGTCAAATTGCGGGCCACAGAGGAGAAATCCCAGTACTGTACCTCCTGGGACTTGACCCAGTGAGGGAGTGGTGGTGGCAGAGATATCACACCATAGGAGAACGTGCAACCTGGCACCCCCCCTAGTTTAAAGCAGCCTCTATCGACTCCCTGGGTCGGAGACTCTGTGATACAACCCAGTAAAGGAGTAGTGGGGTCTGAGATAATACAGACTCGAGATCCAGAGCACCTTAAGTGAAGTCATAGTGACCTAAGGGAAGAACCCAGAGAAGGCACAAACCTCCGAAATCATGGGAAAGAGGAATAACACTGGAGTAATGAATGCGCACAACCCCACAACATCAGAACCCGATAAAACAGAAAATCAGAGATTTCTAGAAGATCAAATCAGGAAAATAACTGTAGAAATAATAGAGGTGCTTCGAAAAGAACTCAGAGAGAGCCAAAAAGAGATAAAGGATGCAATTAATGAAGTAAAGGCCTCAATTCAAAGCACAAACAACCGATTAGAACACATGGAGAACAGAATCTCACTCTTAGAAGATGAGCAATCCAAAAATGAACGCATAGTTTCTAATCTAGAAAAAAATATCCAACAGCAGGAATCTGACATGGAAGAAATATGGGCCCATCTTAAGAGAGCTAACCTTAGAATAATTGGAATAGAGGAGGGAAAAGAAAGTGAAACCAAAGGGATCAACAATCTCTTCAAGGAAGTAATAGCAGAAAATTTTCCAAATATAGAGCAAGAGGTTGACACACAGATCCAGGAAACTTATAGAACTCCCTTTAGACAGGATCAGAGAAGAGGATCCCCACGCCACATAATTGTCAAAATGACCAATGTGGAAGCCAAGCAGAGAATCTTAAAGGCAACAAAAACAAAGGGCCAAGTGACATTCAGAGGCAAACCAATTAGAATCACTCCAGACTTCCCAAACCAAGTCATGAGAGCCAGAAGGGCTTGGAGTAACATATTCCAAACTCTGAAAGAAAACAACTTCCAGCCAAAAATTTCCTATCCAGCAAAACTTTCTATCAAATTAGATGGAGAAATAAGAAGCTTCCATGACAAACAGAAACTGAAGGAATTTATGTCTTCAAAACCAGCACTCGAGAAAATACTCAAAGAGATTAACTACAAAGAAGAAATAGGTAACACTCACCAGAACTAGAGAAACAAGATTTTTCATCCAACAGACAACTAAGATTGGTTATCTGTGGAGATTCATTATTTTTGTTAGTCTTTACCTATCTCTAAATTGTATTGTTTGCCTTTATTGTTGTTAATTTTTAGGATTTCTAGTTGGAATATTAATATACCTTCAGATATAGCATTTGGAAATATTTTATCCAATTCTATTAGTCACTTTTAACTCTGTTTACATTGTCTTTGGATATACAATATTTTTTTTTATTTTCTAGGGAGTTTGTATATTCTTCTGTTGCCTGTGCCATTGAAATCATAACCAAGAAATCACTGCCAATTTCAATGTTGTGAGGTTTTATGACCCAGATTTTCTTCTAAAAGTTTATAGTCTTAAGATTTATATTTAGGTCTTTTATCTATTTTGAGTTAATACTTGTATGTGGGATTAGGTAAGGGTCCAATTTTATTCTTTTCCATGTAATTATTATTTTTCAACAATATTTAGTTAAAAGATTATTATTTCTACCACCAAATGTTCGTGGAAACCTTGTCAAAAATAACTTGACAATATAGGGAAGAATTTATCTCTAGGCTTTTATTTAACTACAGTGGTTTATATATCTGCCTTTAGAACAGTATTACACTGTTTCAATTATTGTAGCTTTATATGGTTTGAAATCAGAAAATATATATCTGCTAGCTTTGTTCTTTTTCAAGATCGTTTTGGGTATCTAGAATTCATATTCCATATTAGGATAGATTTTTTTCTGAAAAATAAATATATGAATATATGATAGTTTCACCTAAAAAAACAGAAAAAAATATGCTCTGGTAAGAAATAAAGCAAAAAGAAATATTGAAATGTTATCTTTAAGTTATCAAAAGCTTGGTATCAGACAAATGAAACTGTTATGTGAGATTAACATTTTTAATTTTGGCTAAATTGCTATAATACTAGATGTCAACCACTAAGCCAAGCATGGGAAGGAGGGATGGGGAGGGAATGGGGTGGGGATCGGGTGGGGGCTGACTGGGCGATGTGTGCATGTATGTCCACAAAAGTTTGTATCCCACTATGATGTATGAATACAGTGCACCAATAAAATAAAATTAAAAAAAAATGTAAAAATAGGTCTGGGAGTGTAGCCCGGAGGTAGAAGGGCTTCCAGGAACCCCAGTACCACAAAAAAAAAAAAAAAAAAAAAACCTGACCATTTAACATGATAATGATTTTTCAAAGACACATATTCATAAAAACATGCAAAACAGAGAACAACAATCAACCATCTCTGGGTGGTATTTGTGATTCTTCTTTATATTTTTTTGTAGACTAAAAATTTTCCCAACAATCAAGTATAACGTTTTTGGGTGTTTTTTTGTTGTTGTTGTTTTATTTTGTAAAGTTCTTTTTTTGTGTGTGAGGGTCTGGAGATGGACCCAGGGGCATTTGACCTCTGAGCTACACCCCCTGCCCTATTTTTTATTCTTTATTTTGAAACCAGGTCTCACTGAGTTGCAGATGGCCTCACTAAGTAGCTGAGGCTGTCCGCGAACCATGATCCTCAGGTCTCAGCCTCCTGAACGCTGGGATTACAAGTGTGCACCACCACGCCCGGCTAAATATAACGTTTTTGAAAGTAAAATTTTTATCTTAAAAATGCTTGCTGAAGTCTGTAATGGTGGCACACACTTGTAATCCCAGTATTTGGAAGACTGAGACAGAAGAATCCAGGTTCACAGCAGCTTGAGCTACTTAGTGAGGCCCTCCACAACTTGTGAGATCCTGTTTCAAAATAAAGAATAAAAAAAACAGGCTGGGGGTATAGCTCAGAGGTAGAATGCCCCTGGGTTCAATCCTCAGCACAAAAAAAAAAAAAAAAAAAAAAAAAAAAAATGCTTGCTGAATGGGAGGCTAAGGCAGGCAGATGGCAAGTTTGAGTCCTGTCTCAAAATATAAAGGTCTAGGATGTAGCTCTGTGGCAGAGGGCCTCTGGGCTCAATCCTCAGGACTGCAGGGGAAAAAAAATTCTACTTGAATACAATCAATGCTCCAGAAAGAGCATCTGTTCTTTCTGGCACAGAGCCAGGCTTTTGGACAGCCCCTTCCTGCTTCAAGTGCCATCTCCGACCTGAGGCATAGTCACTGGGTCTGTCTCCTCCAGCCTCCGGGGAGGCTTCCCTGCCAAGCAGGTTAAGTCTTCCCTCACCCTCAGCAGCAAGCCAGTGAGCCAAGAAAGATGATAATCCCACATACAACCTAGGGGAGCAAAGGTGAGCATCCAGTGTCCTGGGTTGCCGAGGGCCAATGCAGGGGAGCAGAACCAGCGCTCTGAGGGTCAGGCTTGAAAAAGGGTAAGCATTCCCAGAACAGCCTCTCAACCCCTCATTTCATCCAGAACCCCCTTTCCTGGGTGAGGAGGGAACAGACTCACGCCCCAGGGGAACACAAGGTGGGAGGGACAGACAGCCCTGAGGCAGGTGGCCCAGGCACAGTGATCCAGAGAACACAGGCCTACTCCCCTGCTCAGGTCCCTCTGAATTTAGGCTGTCCACCTGACTGCACACAAATGCTTGGCTACCCCGAGACAGGAGGAAGGGGCTCCCTGGGATCCTGGGTGGGGACAGGGCCCCTTTGGAAGTGTCCTTCCTCAGCAGCCCGACAGGCTGGGTGACCTCATCACTCTGGCCAGCCCCTCCTTGGCCTTGCTTCTGAACTGGGATGGCCAAGGATGCTTTCCTAGCAGGTAAACACCTCTCCAGTGTTTCCCAGGTGATCTGGAGGAGCTGCACCCTAAAATCCTATCAGCAGAAATTAGACAAAGAGTAGCTGTTCAAGGGCGAGAGGTACCTGGGGTGACACGGGCCAGCTCTGAGCGGAGGAGGCTGAAGGGGAGGGCGGGGGTGGGCCAGGTCTGGCTTCTGTTGCTGGGCAGCAGGAAGTCCTTGGATAGAAGAGGGAAGTACACCCAGGCAAGGGATTGGCCAGAACACAACTGCTTCACACCAGCAAATGGGGGCAACCAAAAGACGGGCTGAGGACGGAAGATGGAGAGAAGACAAAGCAGTGTGCGATGCTGACACTGGCTGGGACGCAGCGTGGTGGGAGATGCTAAGATCGGAGGCAGAATATGGTCGGGTGCATGGTCAAAGCCCCGTTCCCCAGCCCCATTTCTAATGATCACAGAAGCCGTGCCCAGCCTTTGAATTGACTCATTCACCCTCGGCTGGGCCCAACAGGCCCCTACTCCTTGTCTTGGTCTCACCCCGCCCAATGGTCCCCTTAGCCCCTGGCCCCTTCCCATACCTCCTACTCCGTCCCCTTAGCCCCTGGCCCCTTCCCATACCTCCTACTCCGTCCCCTTAGCCCCTGGCCCCTTCCCATACCTCCTACTCCGCCCCGGAGTCAGAGCCTGGGAAAGCCTGCAGCAGCAGGAACCAGCAGCCCCGTGGACTTCGGCCTCTTTCTCCTGGTGACAAACACAATCACCCTGAGGTCCAGGACTTGGAGGCAGGATAATCCAGTGAAGAAATTCAGGGCGGGTAGAGGAAAGTGTGGGTGGGGCCAGAAGCCTGAGAACAGTACTGAGTGAGGACCCTGTGGTTTCACAAGCAAGGTTGTGGGAAAAACACTAAATTCCAAGCACCCTCACAGGTGCCGATAAAGGGCCTAGAAGCACCATGTCCCCGGAAGGGCCAGAACTCAAGTGACCCCCGAGGGCACAGGGCCGGCCTGGCGAGCTGGCTTGGGGTGTCCAGCTCCCTCGGAGGAGCTCAGAGGCTGCTCTCAGAGCCTGCTGGGTCTTCCACGGGGCGGCTGAGGACAGAGGGGCAGCTGAGAGGGGTGAAGGGTCCACCACAGAGTCTAGGACAGGCTGGAGGCAAAGCCAGATGGAGCGCCTGCCCTCGGCTTTGCCAAAAACTCTCCCTGTTTCTTTAGGCCGCGATGCCACAGCAGAATGATTCTGGGTGTTTTCGTCCAGAGAAGCATCTTGCTAGAAAATGAAGACTCCCCTCCCATGCACACAGGCTGGACAGGCCTCATTTCATCCCATTCATTTGCCAAGTTTCACTCCCCATCCCGAGACACCTAAACCAGTACAGTTCCACGCTCCAGGGAGACACTCGGCCCTCTGTGTAAGACCCCGTGGGTAGGGGGCAAGGATTTGGAGACCCTGGGTCCAGCTCCCAGGCAGGCTCTGTGCTGGGGGTCAGTGGAGTCAGCGAGGAGGGCCAGTTGCTAGTTCCAAGGCCTGAGAGCGGCCTGAGCTGCCCCCTGTGGCCATCAAGCTAGGGGAGGAGACACAGCCTTGCCTCTGGGCAGAGCGGAAGCAGGTGGAGGGAGGCACTCTTGGCCCCAGGGGCTCAGCTGCTCTGAGTTCCACCTTTCTTGCTGCAGGCACCCCCAGGATGGCCCCCTAGGATCAGTGATGCTGCCCCCTCCCCAGGTCACAATAATAACCAAGCGCTTTCCTCGGTTAACTCAGGCAGCCCTCAAGCCCATTTCGCAGATGGGGCAAGGGAGGCAACGAGAAGCTAAATGACTGGCCAGTTTCTTACAGCTCCAAAAGGCAACGCTGGGCTGCAAGTCGGGCCTTGGAGTCTTCACCGCTAATCAGCACTCGGTGCTGCCCCCAGAGGCTGACCACAGCTCCTCTGGGGCACTACTGTGTCCCAAGTCTCTGCTTCTGGAAGGCTGGGTTGGCATCTAGAGGACCAATGGGAAAAACACTTCTAGGTGGGTTATCACCACGGCTGAGAGCTGGAAGTCAGAGCTACCAGAGGCCCCCAGTCTATTCCTCAGGCCAAGTTCTAGCAGGACCCACACATAGGTGTCTCAAGGTCAAAGCGATGCTCACGAGACCCTGGCAGCAGCTGCCCATCTGGACCTCAAGTCACAAGACATTCAAAGACCCCCCTCACCAAGCACACATAACCCAGGCCTTCCTTGCTGCCAGCCCACCCTGCTGCTAATGGCATCTGAGACAGCCCGGCCCTGCTATGGAAATGCCAGCCAAGAGCAGTGGCCGGTGTGCAGGGTGCCCAGCGGAGCCATCTGCCCAGAGCAGCAGCAGCCAGAACCATTCCATGCAAAGGATTTTAGAGGAGCTCAGATACTCAGCAAATCCCAGCTGGGAGGCACAGGGGGCAAGTGGGCTTAGGGATGGGAGTCAGTCCCGGCACGGAGGTCGACAGGGCTTGGGAAGCAAAGGACACCCTGCAGGTGGGGCCCACAGCAGCGCTGGCACCTTCCCTGGGACGAGCTTCTCATACCTCCAGGTGGCTGCCTCTCCCGTAGCATCTGGGTCTCCAGCAGCCACCCTGAGACCTTCTCAGGTCCCTCAGTCCAGGAGGCTTCCCTGTCACTCACATCATCCCAGTTTATTTTCTTCACAGAAGTTTCGTCTTTGAATACTTTGCTATCTGTTTATGGTTTTTCTCTTCCCAATTAGAACAAAGGTTTCATGAGGGCCTGGACTTTGTTTTCTTCACTGCTGGGTAACCAGAGTCTGGAATGATGCCCTGCAATGATGCCTATGCAATGGATGGATGGATGGATGGATGAAGGATGAAGGATAGGTGGATAGATGGATGGATGGATGGATGGATGATGATGGATGGATGGATGATGGATAGATGAAGGATGGATGGATGGATGGATGGATGGATGGATAAAGGATAGGTGGATGGGTGGGTAAAAGATGAATGGATAAAGGATGGATGAATAGATGGATGGATGGATAGATGGATGGATGGATGGATGGACAGATGGATGGATGAAGGATGGATGGATGATGGATGAATATATGGATGGATGGATGGATGGATGAAGGATGGATGGATAGATGGATGGATGGATGATGGATGGATGGATGGATGGATGGATGATGGATGGATGGATGGATGAAGGATGGATGGGTTCAAAGAGGCCTAGGTCCTTAAACACTGATGAGAGCAGTTATAAATGGCCAGCTTTCTCCTTCTTGGGTAATATGGCCTTTAGAAAATTTTAATTCTAGCATTTAAAAATCTTATTAGAGCAGGGCGTGGTGGCACATGCTTGTAATCCCCATGCTTGGGAGTCTGAGGCAGGAGAATCACACAGGTTCAAAGACAGCTTCAACTACTTAGTGAGACTCTCGGCAACTTAGTGAGACCCTGTTTCCAAATAAAGTATAAAATAGGTCTGATAGTATAGCCCAGAGGTAGAAAAGCCCCTGAGTTCCACCCTCAGTCACACCAAAAATAATAATAATAATAATAATAAGAAGAAGAAGAAGAATAATAATGATAATAATAAATAAAAAGCAGGCTGGGGATGTAGCTCAGGGGTAGAATGCCCCTGGGCTCCAGCCCCAATACCACACACACACACACACACACACACACACACACACCTTCCACACCTTCTTAGGCTGGGCACAGTGGCATATTCCTATAATGACTTGGAATGCTAATGCAGGAGGAGCACAGGTTTGAGGTCAGCCTGGGCAACTTAGTAAGAACCTGCCTCAAAATAAAAAATAAAAATGGCTGGAGTGCAGCTCAGTGGTAGAGCACCCATCAGATCAATCCCCAGTACCAGGGAAAAAATTCTTATTAGCCAGCCATAAATTTAAACATTATAGAAAGAAATGACTTAGTAAGCAAAAACCTCCCCTTATCCCACATTTTGGAAAAAGTCACCATTAATGGTATGCTCTGTAATCATCTAGATTAAATTGTCTTAAAGAATCTAATCCATGCATCATAGAAAAAAAAAGCATTCATACACCCATTATCGTTTCCCCTTTGCAACCGTCCCCATGTGTATTTTACAAGTTACCATAATGTACTTATTCTATAACCTGCCATTTTCACTTATTATATAAGTGTTTTTACAAGTTGTTATATACCCTATGTGCTCATTATTATAATGGCTGTGTAATATTCCACCAATGGGAAACTGTAATTTACTTAACCAAGATGTCCAACAAAGGGAACAATATGTCCTGTTTCCACTATTACAGATGATACCACAGAAATACTTTTTATACCTATAACAAAAGAATTTAGCCATTTTCTTCCTTGAGACTATTTCCAAACTGTGTGTGTGTGTGTGTGTGTGTGTGTGTGTGTGTGTGTGTGTTTTACTGGGGATTGAACCCAGGGGCATTCTACCTCCAAGCTCCACCCCCAGCCCTATTTTATTCTTTATTTTGAAAGACTATTTCCAAATGAAAGATTTCGTGTGTGTGTGTGTGTGTGTGTGTGTGTGTGTGTGTGTGTGTGTGTGTTAGTTACTGGGGATTGAACCCAGGGGCATTTTGCCTCCGAGCTCCACCTCCAGCTCTGTTTTGAAACAGGGTCTCACTAAGTAGCTGAGGCTGTCCTTGAACCCATGACTCTCCCATCTCAGCCTCCCAAGTACTGGGATTACAAGTGTGCACCACCACGCCCGGTATCAAATAAAAGATGTCTTAATGAATTTCGTAATGAGTTCCAGAAGCAGAATCACCAGACCAAAGGGCAGGACAGTCTTGACAAGGCTCACGGTGTGCACTGCTCAGGGGAACCACCTGATGTGGGGCCCAGGCCTCGCATCCGGGTCACTACGTTCCCAGAGTGCCCTCCTTGGCCACCTCCCCGCTCCCAACACCCGCCCTCCACGGCCCAGCTCACTCACACCACCCTGGCTACAAATGAACTCAAGAACATCTTCATGAAAAGTGTGTTAGTCACAACCCGATTTTGCAATCCCACACTGAATGGCAAACAGGTATGGTCCCAGGCAGTAACCTATCAACTAGGTGAGTTAGGATTCAGGGATTGAACCCAGGGCATTCTATCTCTGAGCTATATTCCCAGCCCTATTTTTCAAAATTTTATTTTTTTTTAATTTTTTGTGGTACTGTGTAAGGAACCGGGAGCATTCTACTTCTGAGCTGTACCCCCAGCCCTATTTTTTATTATTTATTTTGAAACAGGGTCTCACTAAGTTGCAGAAGGCCTCACTAAGTAGCTGAGGCTGTCCTCAAACCTGTGATTCTCCTGTCTCAGCCTCCCAAATGCTGGGATTACAAGTGTGTGCCACAACACCTGGCTTTTTTCTTTTGAAAGAGTGTCTCACTAAACTATGAAGGGTCTCACTAAGTAGCTGAGGCTGGCTCTGAACCTGCAATCTTCCTGTCTCAGCCTCCCAAGTATTGGGAGGGTTACAAGTGTGTGTGCCACCATGCCTGGCTTGCCTACTGCTAACAAATCCTTTGCCACGCTCTTCCCACTCTGCTTACTCCTACATGGAGCTGAGGCTCTGGGCCTCAAAGCGCCAGCTCCTTGCGGGGGGGGGGGCACCCTTCCTGCCGCCTGCCGGTGCCCATCCCACCAGATCATCTGTGCTGTGCAGACATAACATCCTTCAGGCCAGACAGGCCTCTGGAAGGCAGCCAGTTGTCATTTTTAAAAGCATCATCAAGGAAAAGCATGAAGCAGGGACTGGAATGAAGGCCAGGTGAGGAGAGGGGGCAGGAAGCTGTGCAGGGCTGTCAGGAGGCGGCGATGCTACGGCAAGAGGGCTTGCCCAGCCTGGCCCACTGGGGGTCACTGTCAGGGCAGCTCCAGCTCCAGGAATCCCCACCTCCCAGGGTGCTGGTGGCTGGCCCAGCACCATGCGGCGTGCTCCTGGCATGTGGGCAGGAGCCAGTTTACAGGTGAGGCACAGCTCCCACCGCAGGACGTAAAGCCTGGTGCCTCCTGCTAAGGAGGAGGATGGGAGCCTCCCCCCTCCAGGGGCGCCGCACTCATGCAGCCAGTCTGATGTCAGCGGGGGCTCTAAGATGGCTCCGACCACGGCGCGGCCTGAAACGGATCAGTACTCCCCTCACATCCTAGATCTGCGGCCCTGTGACAGCCCCTGAGATGGACGCAGGCTCAGAACTAGCTCCTAGGCCTGGGCCCAGGCCGATGAGGTGCTGGGTGGGCAGGCCCACCCCAAGCTGGGGATCCCCTGGGTGCCTAAAACATACTTACTTCTCACACCCTTCAGCACACGGCTCAGAACAGACATCAGGGGGCTGTGCAGGAATGTCCCAGCTTAACCTTTGTTAGGGTACCAGGCAGGGCCTTGGTGCCGTTCTCAGCAGCACGGGCAGGCATCAGCCCCAGGGCTCAGCTGATCTTCGGCTGGTGGGAGGGCAGCTTCCATGTGTTCCTGGGAATAAAAGAGAAGGCCTCCATTAGCTTATCTGCCCTGAACCACCAGGCTGGCCAGAGAGGCAAATCCAAGACTCAGGGCCCCGCACCAGGCCTCCAGGGATGCTCTCTGGGAACTCGACACCTCTTCTCTCTGCTCCATCTTCTCTGGTCTGGCTAATCCAGCCATGAGAGCCTGGGACCATGGGGGTAGGACTCAGGGCTTCTGGAGCCGTGAGTGAAGGAATGCGTGCACTCTTGCAAATCTGAGATGGGATTTGATTTTAGAGTCTTGCTCTATGCTCAGTTTCAAATTACACTGTCACCTTCACCCTGCAGTGGGGACATCTGTTACCAAGGACAGCCGAGAACCTCACAGAAGGCAGACAATGTAGGGCGTTTGTTTCAGCATTTGGGTAGTCCAGTACAACCACACACAGAAAAGCAGACAAAGAAAATGTGCACTCACCCACCACCCTAATATTTATCTCACTTTATTATTCACAGCTATTACTGTAGAGGCCCTTCCTATTAATACGGACAATTGGCTACTAGCTAATATGATTAGCAAGAGTCTCACTACTTGCTGAGACTGCCCTCGGGCCTACAATGCTCCTGTCTCAGCCTCCCAAGTACTGAGATTACAGGGGTGCTCCACTGTACCCAGCCCCAACATGAAAGTGCTGACACTTCCTTGGAAACCCACTTGACGCAGCACCGTCTGCTCAGGTCCAAGGACGGGGCCTGGGCCAGCACCTGGCTGCGCAGAGCACAGCATGTGGCTGGGTGTGGGAGGTGGCACCGTCCACCGTGCCTGGGCCCCCCAAGCAGGGCAGACTACAGAGGGGCCAGCTCTCGGATGCCCGGGCTCTGCCCCACCCCCGGGGATCTAAGCAGAAGCAAGTCCTCCCTTCTTGTTCCCTGAGCTGGCAACATGTGACACAGCAGAGGACTTGAGAAGTGAAAGGGCCTGGTAAAGGCCTAAAATGCACCCTGTGTAAGTGTGACTGTGGGGGGTCCTTGGGTCCGGGGCCTCTCAACAGAGAAAGGTGAAGGCCGAAGATGTGACGTGCCATGCACGCCCTTGCCCGACCTTCCCCAGCCCCTCCACAAGCAGGAACCTCCAGCCCTCCCCCTCCCAGCCTGCCCGAAGGTAGGCAGGGGTCACCCCAGCACGTACCAATCACCTCGAGGAAAGGGCCTTAATGGGGCCCATCTGGTGTCCCTCCTGCCAGCCCCACCCTGTCCCAGGGCTGGGGCGTTCAATCCCACCTATTGGAACTTCCCTTTCCCTGGGTCCTAAGCAGGCCACAGTGTTAGCACAAGTCAAAACAGAAACAGAAACCTAAGACCACATCCTGGCAGCAGAGCCTGGCGGTGCTGCTGTCAGCCCTGGCAGCCCGGGGCCGGCTCAGGTGCTACCCTGGCTGATGGAGCACCATGGTGGGAGCAGGTCCCACCGGAGCTGGCCTCTGGCTAGACACCTCCGGCTTCCTGGTCTGAAGGAAGGAGCTGGTGGGGGTGGACAAGGTGCTGGTGCAATGGGGGTTCCACCTCGTCCTGCAAGTGTACAAGCTGCCCTCAGCTCCCGCTGACACTCTCTGGCCCTCCAGAGCAGACCCCAGGGGACAGCGGCCTCGAGGCTCATGAGTGTGTGAAGAGCCTCCAAGCAACTCCGGGAGGGCGGAGCCTGTGCTCTTCCAAGTGCATCCCCTGCACGTCGCCCCGTGGAGCAGGGAGGGCAGATGTGAGCACCTCCCTTCTAAGGACAAAAACACTGCGGCTCAGGACCCTAAGAGACCTCTCAGTACACACATCTGACGCAAACCCCAATCCTTGGGCTTCAGTCACCCCTTTCTCCATACAGCATCCCTTCAAACTACTTCTCCCCTAAGCCTCATCCTTTAAAGCACACGTCTGCACAGGCCTGCCATTCGGTGTGATTACTCAGTCCATCCTGTGAGCCTCTTATTTTGCCAACATGCAGCTGTGTTTCTCCTCCAGCCTCTCCATCAGTATGCCCAGGGTGCTCCTGGGAGCCTGAAGGAGCAGGGACCACGTGTGGTGTCCAGCCCCGTCACCTCCTTGTCCCTCTTCCGCAGCCCACTCGCTCCCACTCCCTGCAGACCCTGCTCCCCCCTCACTCCCTGGTGAGGTCATCCCATAGCCTCTGGTCACCCGTCACGGACGCTCCCAGGGGACTCTGCCCGTACTTCCTTCCACACACCTTGTCCCATCTGCGAATTCTTTCATCTGCGTTTGTCTCCCTCACCACAAGACGACCTCCAGGAGAGCACAGACTTTCTGTTGGATGGATGGATAAGCAAGGTGGAGATGATTCAGCTAAATTCTTGGGTGACAGAATCATCCAGCGTGTTAGCCAAGCCTAGTAGTCTGGTGTTTGTCTCCCATTCCTAGGACACCATCCTGGGAGGGCTCTCCCACTAAGCACCATAAGCTTGAGTCTACACAGGCCGAGGCTGTCTCCACAGAGAACTGACAAGCTCGCTCATTCTTTCTCCCTTCTCCAGTGCCATCGCAAGGCCTGAGAGCTGTGGGTGGCTTGGGTCTGGACAGTACAGAAGACCTGTCTGATATCACACAAGGAGGGGCTGGGGCAGGGACAGAGCGTCCCAGGCATCTGGGGAGACAGTGCAGGCTCCTGGATGGGCAGGGGCCAGGCTGGGTCAGGTCAGAGAATAACAATGCCTGCCCTGTTATTTCTACAGTGCACTGGCACTCCCAAAAGGCAGAGCCAGCTCCCCCATGAGGATTCATTTCCCAAAGAGGTTTAACCAGCAGCTGCTGGCAGGAAATTCCCTCTGCATCATTTTCTCTCCTCTCTAACTATTTAGGGTAAGCTGGGCTTGCAGAATTGAGCCTCTGCTTCTCTGACCGGAACCCAAATCCTCCTACCCACTGCCACCTCTATAGCCTGGAACCTAAGACTGGAGCTAGAAGTGTGCAGGCAAATACCATCCCCTTTCTTTCCCACTCTCCTCCCTCTTAACCCTCCCCAAATTTCCCAGGAAAGGGAAAAATAAAATATCCTCACGTGCAACACAGGATTCTTCTGTCACACACACCAGATGTGTAGGGTTCCCCCAACACCAAGTAGTTCTCCAGCCAACATTGAATACAATTCATTTTAATTCAAGACACTATCTACCCTGAGCGAATGCCAGACCCCGAGTTTGGAAAGCTCAGTCGCACACAACCGCCCCCACGTCACACGCCCATTACAAGCTGTAGGTTGCATCTATACTTGAGATCAACTGGCTACAAACCAGGGTTCCCATGACCCCTTCTTGGGTCCCAGTAACTCGCCTGGATGGCTCACAGAACTCACAGAAACACATACCTTGATTCCAGGACAGCCAGGTCAAGAGGCAAGGTCCAGGGAGGCAAGGGTTTGGACTGCCACCCTCTTGTACCTCCCCATGTCCAGCGGCCGGGGAGCTCATCATGCCTTGTTATCCTTGAGTTTTTATAGAGCTTGCTCTCCAGCCCTCCCCGCCCCACTTTTCCTGGAGGAGGTGGATGGTCGAAAAGTTCCAACTCTCTAATCTTCTGGTCCGTTAGTCTTTAGTGGAATCCCATCCCCAGGGGGATGTCCAGCCAAATTCCAAGTACTTCATTGGCAGAAACTCTGATGTGGTCAATGTGGCTCATTATAAATAACAAAAAAGTGACACTTCTGTCACTCAGGAAACTCCACAGGATTTAGAGTTCTGTGACAGGGACCAGACAAAGAACAAATATATTCCTTATTATATACATCCTCCTATGCAGGTGCCCACAGAGTAAAGAGAAGAGCCCCCAAGACCCGCTAGGGAGCCTTGGGGTTACACAAAGCCCCCAGCTCTTCCCCATGACCCAGGACAACAGCTTTCACTTATCCTGTAGCAAGGCCAGGCCGGAGCTGGAGGACCTGGCAGATCCCCAAACCAAGGAGCGACCACGCTCAGCTACAAATGCAATCAATGCTCCCCTCCCCGCGGGAGAACGGTCGGTCAGTTGTCTGGGCAGCTCCCCGGGGGGAACTGCAATGGCAGCCGGCTGGCCCGCTGCACTCCGCCCTGTCCTTCTACTTGGCCCCTCTCTCTGGGCTTGGTCTCTGGCTTTCCCTGCCTGCTGACATCCCGCCTCCCTCCTCTGTTTTACTTGGAGGCCTCTGTGTCCTGTCACCCTCCTCTCTTCCAATGTACCTCTCTGAGCAAACCCTGACTGCCCAGCGCCTACACTCGGCGGGTGGTCTGCGGCCCCTGCCTCTTTCCGATCCATCTCATCCGATCCCCGGCACCGGGCAGCTCCCGCTTGCTGCCTGAAAGGCTGGACAGCTGCTGGGCTCTAATTAGCTGCCTGGCCGCTGTCCCAGAGCGAGGCATGTGTTACTGTAAAGAGCGCCGCCTCACCTCCCCTTCATCAATAATCCCTGCCCAGATCCCATCACACGGCAGCCAGGGGCCCTAGAGCCCCGTTACAGGAGACAGCAAGCCTCCCGTCCGCCACAAGAGATGATGGCCTTGCCAACAAGGTGACCCTCGTATGTGGGCTCACCCCATTGCTGCCTGGGTCCTTTGGTGCCCCGGGCTACCACACCACACCCCTTCAGGAGCAACAGGGACCCTGCCCTTTCCTGCCTTCCAGTGTGTGTAGAAAGAAGCCTGGAGGGTCTTTACAGGACAGGCTGGCTTGCTCCCACTGAGAGTGTGATGCGAGAACTCTGGCTCTGTATCTCACAGCCCTGTGCAGCCACAAGGGACCTCCAAGCCACCAGGACCCCAGTGCAGGAGGTCCTCCACAGCACTCACCAGAGGCCAGGCACTGCCCAGGCGTGAATAAGGCAAGGCTTCTGCAGCCTGGAGCTCACAGGCCGAAGGAGCCAGACACCAAGGGAGCTATCTCACACACTCTGAGACAGCTCATACGCCACCAAGAAAGGGAGGGCCTGGCGGGGCAGAGGACTCTGGCCTCTGGAGGAATCTTCAACTCAGACAGAGGTCAGAAAGGGGAGGGTGTCACAGGGGCTCCCCTCTCCCTGCTCTGAAGAGAAGCCCCAGCTAGATGTTACCTGCAAATCAAATTTATTTCCTTCTTTCCTCCCTCCCTCCCTTCCTTCCTTCTACATTCTTCTACCTCTGAGCTATACCCTTAGCTCTTGTTATTTTTTTTTAAATAGGGTCTCTAATTTGCAGAGGGTCTAAGTTGCTGAGGCTGCTCTTGAACCTGCAATCCTCCTGTCTGCCTCCCAAGTACTGAGATCACAGGTGTGCGCCATCACAGAACCCAGATGGGCTTTGCCGCCTCCTTCCTTAGCGACTGTCCTGGGAGATAAAAGTCACTGCAGCGTTCTGAGGAAGACCCCAGCCACCTACAGTCTGTCTGCCTCCTGCCTGCCTCCTAACCTCTTTTTGCACCCCAATGCTCTCAACCCCCCAAGACAGATCTTTGAGGAGCTACTCCCTCTATCTTCTTCAGGGCTGGCTTTGGGTTAACCTGATTCCTTCCCACCAACTCCCACTGCCTAGATTTCAGCCACTTCGCACAGTGAGCAGCCCGGCCCTTTGACTCTCATAACAGGACGCCATGGAAGGAGCTGTGGAAAAAGTGGACAGAGGGACCAGTAAGTGATGAGACCCTGAAGCAGGTGGAACTAAACAGTTTGAGACACAGTAAGGCCAACCAGCTCAGCAGTACAGCGTGTGCTTGGAGAAAGGAGGCCCTTATAATGAAGAACATCCTAAGACAGGTAAGAGTTTCTCCCTTCCAGAACATATTTAGTTGGCACAAGGATCATATATCTAAATACCATTTGTCTATCTGTGCTATTCTAAAAATGAGTGGTTCTTCGCTTACAGACAGAGAGGAAGAACTCATAATAAGAGATGTCAGATTCTAGTTGGGCGTGGTGGCACACACCTGTAATCCCACTTGGGAGGCTGAGACAGCAGGATGGCAGGCTCGAGGACAGCCTCAGCAACTTAGTGAGGTCTTCAGCAATGTAGCAAGACCCTGTTTCAAATTTTAAAAAACGGGGTTTGGGGGGTGTGGCTCATGCCCTGTGTTCACTCCCCAGTACTAGGAAACAAAGAGAGAGAAAAGAGATCTGATTCCAGGTCAGATGGACTAGTACGAGCAGGATGGCTGTGACTTTGGGGGCTCCAAATCATCCTTCTGGTTGCTGACCAGACTTCGCCATTTCCCCTAGATTGGTAGAGAAGATGACTGGCCGTACCTTCATCAGTGACTTAGCACACCTTGACTATCCCCTGCAAACAGGACTCACCAAGACCAAAGACAAGGTACAGGCAGTGAAGAGATTCTTTTTCCTACAAACCCCAGAACTGCACTGTCCAACTGCGTAACCACGAGCCACATGTGGCTATTTAAATTTAAATGTTAATTAAGTAAAAGCAAATGCAATTTTGAAAAAGTCAGTTCCTCAGCTGTAATAGCCCCATTTCAAGTACTCAATAGCTACATGTGGCCAGCGTCTACCATACTGTGCAGATATGTAGCATTTCATCAACAGAGAAAATTCTATTGGACAGCACTGCTCTAGAATTAGCCAACAGTGACCAGAATATCACCAAGGACATGGACCTAAAGCTGAGCCCTGTTCCCATCCTCCTGGGAACCCTCTCTTTCTAAGTAGACACCACCTTCCCTAGTTCCTCAGGCACAGTCCTAGTTAACCTTGGCTGCCTCTGGGAGACAGAGGGGAGGGTTAACCTTTGTTCATGAAAGTGACTGTCTACTGTCTGAAGAGTGGCTTACATCCAGAGGCCAGCAGAGGGCCCTGGCTATGGATGAGTGAGACTGAGGGTGTTACTGGAATGCCTAAAAATGCCACATTTATCACTCACTTTCTGTGTGCCAGGCAGCTTCCAACAGCCATCTCATCAGTGCCCCCACAAGCCTAGGAGACAGACATTGCCCCAATTCACTCAGGAGCAAGCAAAGCTCAAAGAAGTAAAGGGGCTTGCGCCAGGCGTGGTGGCACACACCTGTCATCCCAGTACTCAGGAGGCTGAGAAAGGAGGATCACAGGTTTAAAGTCAGTCTCAGCAACTTAACAAGATCCTGTTTCAAAATAAAAAAATTAGAAGCTCAGAGGTAGAATGACCCTGGTACACACACACACACACACACACACACACACACACACACACACGTTAAGGGACATCCCTAAGGCCATAGCTAAAACATGGAGGGAGTGAGCTCTCTCCCAGTGCTTTTCTCCCACCTACACCGTTCATGAGAGATGAAGGTGGAGGACAGAGCTGAGGGGACTTGATTTGACTATAGCCATGGCCGCCTCCAGTTGATCATAGTTTCTCCGAAGACGATCATCCCAGGTGAGCCGCCCCTTCTAGCCTACTCAAGTCCATCCATGGGCTCAGGAGCCGCACCCCAAAGTTCTATCTGCCCAGTTCTTGAAAGACACCCCCCCATCAGAACCACAGGAAGGCCATGGCACAGAAGAGAAATCTGAGAAGGGGAGGTCAGAGCACTGCCGTGTGGCATCTCTCCTAGGCTAAGAAGGGAGGGGCAGGACCCACGTTTTATTTTGTAGAGCTATTTGGACCATGGCCTGGATAACAGCTGACATAGAGCATCCATTTGTCAAACTAGGTAGAAGGAAGGGCAGAGTGCAGGTCCTCAAGAGTGAGGGGCCAGGCCGCAGGGGTCCTGGGAAAGACAGGAATGACAGTGTGTCTGGGGGAGTCATGGCAGGCGCGGGCTGCTTTCCACTTGACCAGATGCGGCCGTCCCTCTCCTTTAGTCACGGCCTATGGAAAAGGTTGGCACGCACTTGGCTGGGAGCCGCCTCCAGCCGCGCCAGGAACTTCCACCCTGAGCCGTGAGCCCAGACGCCCAGGGTCCCACCCGGCCGCTAGCTGGACAGCTCCATCTACTGCGAAAGCACCCAGCCTTGCAACAGGCTCAAATTATGGCTCCAAACAGCAGTTAGGCAAGAGTAATTAAAGGGAATGTTATCTCAGTCAGTCTCTCATTAGCCACGTAATTAGACTGCTGAAAATAATTAACATTCCTTTTGACAAAGGAAACAGAGGACCCATTACATTCATTAGGATGGCTCGAACCAGCCGGAGGAAAATCAGGAAGAGAACTCACTTCCTTCCTGGGCTTGCACAAGATGCAGCAGCACTGGGTGGCGAGTCCTGCCCGCCAGGCTGGTGGCGAGTGGATGCATGTGACAGTGATACTTTGCCGTCTCTATTACAGATAATAGCAGCACACACATGTGTGCGCAGAGGATAACTTGAGGGGAGACCCAGGACTGTCAGGAGGGCAGCCAACAGAGTACACCTGCCTCCCCCAGGGACCTGGAAGTAACAGAAAAGACATTTTATAGAAAGAACAAGTCCATGCCCAGTGAGGTGCTGCACTCCTGTAATCCTGGTACTTGGGAGGCTGACACAGGAGTATCGCAGGTTTAAGGCCAGCATGTGGGAACTTAGCAAGACCCTGCTTCAAAATTTTAATTTTTGTATTTATTCATTTATTTATTTTGTGGTGCTCAGGATTGAGCCCAGGGAGATTCTACCCCTAAACTATACCCCCAGCCTTATTTATTTATTTATTTATTTAGTGATACTGGGGACGGAACCCAGGGGCTTTTCTACCTCCGGGCTATACTCCCAGACCTATTTTTTATATTTTATTTGGAAAGAGTTTCACTAAGTTGTTGAGAGCCTCACTAAGTACCTGAGGCTAGCTGCAAACCTGTGCAATCCTCCTGTCTCAGCTTCCCAAGTACTGGGATTGCAAGTGTGTGCCACCACGTCCGGCTTATTTTTCTTATTTTGAAACCAAGTCTCACTAAATTGCAGAGGGCCTCACTAAATTGCTGAGGCTGGCCTCCAATCTGTGATCCTCCTGTCTCAGCTTCCCAAGTACTGGCATTACAGGCATGTGCCAATGTGCCTGGCCAAAAAAAAATTTTTAAGCAAAAATAAATCTATTACAACACTAGAAAACAAGAAATTATATGGGTTACCTGAGGATAGAGGTAGCTAAAAATAAATTGATAGTGAAACCACTCACCCTAAAAAATAATGCCACAAAAAACAGTAACAGCTGACACTCACATAGTACTCATACAAAACAGACACTGTTCTACACTGCCACGTTTTATTTCACTTAGCTCTCACAAAACTCCTTTGAGATATAGGCTATTATTATCCTCAGAGTATAAGCAAGATCCAAAGCAGTTACCTAGCTTTCTCAAAGTCGCAGTGCTAGTTAATGGCTACCTAGGATTGAAACCCAAGCACAGGGCTGTGGCCCACACTCCATCCAAGGGGCAGCGCCCAGGCTCCGCAGTGGAGCCAGCAGACGGGCCCAGGAGGGGCCCTGCGCCGGTGGTTACCGGAAGCAGCCGGGTCTGTCATTCCCTCTCCTAGCTCTCCGCCAGGCCTGTGCCCTGGACGCTGGGGTAGAAAGGCAAGGAGACACTTAGACCAGCCCCTGCCACTTACTAGCAGACATGTTCCAGCCTCCTGTTCACAGTCAGCGATGGCCAGGCGCCTCGAGACATTAGCAGCGGGGCACGCAGGGGGTCACCCCAAACGGGGCAAAACCGGGGCTGTTAGAGAAGCCCCCAACTTAAAATCAAAAGAAATCCTAGCTAGAAAACAAAGTTAGTAGAGCCAACAGAATGGAATTCTTTAAACAGTTATTAAGATCCTCTGAAGGATAACGAGGGGCTACTGAATCCAAGGCAAAGCTGTTACCCAGAAACAAAAAAGGCAAATAACTTAGAAGTAAACATCTTATACTAAGATGTATTACTTTTCAGAATCAAAACAGTTATTTTTTATGTATTTGTTTATCTTTTAGCTGGAGGCCAAGCACAGAAGAAAGTTATTTTTCAAATGTGTAACCTGAGATAGATGCTGGATAAGATTTTGTTGAACGAAATACTTTGCAGAGCAAAAGGCAATGGATCCTGCCCCTTGAGCCAACAGGGGCGTAACCACGGTTCCTCAGGCGTGTCCACTTCCTGATGCCTCTGGGTCTCTGCTCACAGAAGCCCCCCACCTGGAATGCCCTGGTCTTTCTTCGCTGTTTATCTACATTTGCCAGTCCTTCAATACCCACCCAAAGATCACCTAACCTATCCCAGTGTGTAATCCCAGTACTTGGGAGGGTGAGACAGAAGAATCACAGGTTCACAGCCAGCTTCAGGAACTTCACGAGGCCCTCGACAGCCTAGTGAGACCCTCTTTCCAAA
The DNA here is from genome assembly GCF_963383645.1 of Muscardinus avellanarius. Taxonomy (NCBI): domain Eukaryota; kingdom Metazoa; phylum Chordata; class Mammalia; order Rodentia; family Gliridae; genus Muscardinus; species Muscardinus avellanarius. The sequence continues at coordinate 72,228,478 of NC_137798.1, forward strand.
TATAAAATAAAATAGGGCTGGGGTATAGCTCAGAGGTAGAATGCCCCGAGTTCCATCCCCAGTAACACACACACACACACACACACACACACACACACACACAGGAAAAAATGGTTATCTTCCATGATAACCATGCACCCTACTTAACCCACCCAATCCTTCTTTCCCCAAAGTCCTAAAGCACTTAATTATCCAGGGCCTTGGGATAGCTCTGATTGAGCTACTCTGCAGGGTCACAGCATCGACAACTTATATGCCCTTTACCTTGCAGTGAGTCCAAGTCCTGTCTCGACTCATCACAGGCAGCTTAGACACAGAGAGGGCACTCCGCTTCTTATACCCAGCTGTGCCCAATAACGCTGAGTAGCTTTCGCAATGACATTCCTACAGGTCAGTGGAATGACGAATGAGCCTGTTTCTGGAATAGGAAGAGGAAAACACTCCTGGAGACTCAGTGACTCAACGGGGCTGGGCTCCACATGGCAGGACTTCCACAAGGACAAAGACCCATGGACCACCTGGTTCTAGAGAGCTCTGAACTCCCACTCCTTGAGTTGGCCAGAAGTGTTTGTAGGCCCAAAGCAGATGGTTAGACTGGAATTGGAACCGATGTGTAGGGCAGATCCAGGGAGAACAGCGATGGCCATCAGAAGTTCCAACTCTGGGATTCCGACCTGCCACAATGTCCCTCATGGGCACATTTTCTCTCCCAGTTTGGCCCTCCCCCACATTTTCCCCCCCTCTATCATTTTATTCCTTTCTTTCCCCAAGATCAGCAATTTTCCAGGAGGCCTCCATCCTAATGCCAGAAGACAGAGTCAATTTTGAGGTCTATTCTTACATTCACTTTTTTTTTTTTTTTTTGGTGGTACTGGGGTTCCTGGAAGCCCTGCTACCTCTGGGCTACACTCCCAGACCTATTTTTACATTTTTTTTTATTTGGAAACAGGGTCTCTTAAACCAGTGCGCGCAGCTGGCTTTGAACCTGCGCGATCCTCCTGTCTCTGCCTCCCAAGCACGGGGATTACAAGCGTGCGCCACCACTCCCGGCTTTTTTTTTTTTTTTTTTTTTTTTTTTTTTTTTTTGCGGTACTAGGGGTGGAACCCAGGGGCATTCCACGTCCAAGCTACACCCCAGCCCTATTTGTTTATTCTTTATTTTGAAACAGGGACTTGCTGAGTCGCAGAGGGCCTCATTAAGTAACTGAGGCTTTCGTCAAACCAGGATCATCCTATCTCAGCCTCCCAAATGCTGAGATTACAAGCATGCGCCACCATGTCCAGTTCTCTATTCTTACAGTCAGCTAATAGTTTTTTGTGTGTGGTATTGGCGATTGACCCAGGGGCATTCTACCTCTGAGCTACACTCCTTTATTTTGAAACAGGGTCTCACTAAGTTGCGAAGGGCCTCACTAAAGTAGCTGAGGCTGTCTGTGAACCCGTATTCTCCTGTCTCAGCCTCCCAACTACTGGGATTACAAGTGTGTACCACCATGCCTGGCTACATGTAGCTAACATTTTCTGGCGGTTTTTTGATACCTTTCTTGTTTGTAGCCCCATAATAATGAACCAGGCAATACTTGTCAAAGCACAGCTTCGAGGTTTTATATGGCACTTCATTTAAAACACACACACACATGCACACACTTATTATCTTCTGAGATCCCGCCCAGGCTTTCTAGGTCAGTTGACCCATTTCTAACACCCCAACATCATTCCTACCACCTAATTCCAAAATAATCTTCCCAGATTCAAGCACTATGTCCTCTTCAGGCCCACTGTCCCAGCTCTGTGTGGCCACTTTAAATAGTGTGCAGCTGAACAGCTTTTCAGCTTTTTCAAGTCTTTAAAGAGCTAGCCGGGATTGGTGGTGCACGCTTGTAATCCCAGCATTCGGGAGGCTGAGACAGAAGGATCAGAAAGAAGGATCACGTTTGCAGACAGCCTCAGCTACTTACTGAGGCCCTTTGCAACTCACTGAGACCTTGTTTCAAAATAAAAAATAGGGCTGGGGTGTAGCTTGGAGGTAGAATGCCCCTGGGTTCCATCCCCAGTACCGCAAATAAGTAAGTAAATAAATAAATAAATAAATAAATAAATAAAGTCTTTAAAGAGACTCACGGAGGAGTAAAGGGAACCACTGTACAGGCTCATTTATTTATTGCATCTGTTATGTACGGACCACTGAATGCTAAGTAGGTTGACATGAGCGCTGAAGCAGAACAGCGGGGCTGGTTGTTTTTAAAACACTGGCAACTAGACACAGTGGCGCAGACCTGTCTGTGATCCCAGTATTTGAGAGGCTGAGACAGGAAGGTGGAAGGTTGAAGGCCAGTACAAGGTAACTTAGCAAAACCTTGTTTCAAAATAAATTAAACGGGTCTGGGGGTACAGCTCAGTGGTAGAGCACAACTAGGTTCAATCCCCAGTACTAAAAAAAATAATTAAATAAAAGTTTTTTGTATCAGAAATTAGAATTATGTTAATTCTTTTTAATTTTTTTTTCTGGTTCTGGAGATTGAACCAAGAGTGCTCTGTCTCTGAGCTACACTCTCAGCCCCTTTTTTGTTTTAATTTTGAAACAGGGTCTTACTTTTTTTTTTTTTTTTTTGCGGGTCTGGGGATGGAACCCAGGGGCATTCTCCCACCGAGCTACACTCCCAGCCCTATTTTTTATTCTTTATTTTGAAACAGGGTCTCACTGAGTTACAAAGGGCCTCACTAAGTAACTGAGGTAGCCCTGAACCACGATCCTCCTGTCTCAGCCTCCCAAATGCTGGGATTACAAGCGTGTGCCACCATGCCCAGCTAGGGTCTTACTCTCATTGGCCCCAATCTGCAATTCTTCTGTCTCAACCTCCCAGGTTTTGGCATGTGACACCCTTACCCCGCACCTCTAAACATCTTAATCCAATCCAACCGGCAAATTAGGGGTTGCAATCCTCAGTGCTAACAAGGGTCAAGCAGCCAACACAATTAGTGAGGACTACTAAGAAACAACACAAATTAGTGCGGGGCTATTAAGAACGCGTGACTGCTGGGACTCACTGAGTGATTCACCAGGAGGAGGAGTGAAGGGGAGGAGTCAGGATGATACCCCGGCTTGGGACCCAGGCGATGGTGGCATCATTCCCAAGAGAAGAGGATACAAGGAGAGGCCCCAGGCTGGCGATCGACACCGGACCCTGTTGCAGATGCTCTAAGTGTGAGAGGTCGAAGCAGACACGCAGAACAGCCTGCTTGAGGCTGGAGAGGAGTGTGGGGTCCCAGCCGGATGGATACCGCAGAGGAGCAGACACGTGGGGCCACAGCAGGGCTGGCGGAGGATCAGGCACTGTGCAGGGAGCTGAGGAAGAACGAGGGAGGCAGGAGGACAGCCACGGAAGGGCCCTGGGACACAGGGAAGTGGGGGCACAAGGGTACCCGAGGCCATGGTCAAGGGCAAGGGCACTGTTCGTGGGAACTGGAAGGGCTGGCAGCAGAGGCCATGCTGACGGTTTGAGGGGAGGAGAGGCTACAGAGGAAAGTAACTGAGGCAGCGTGTGCAGATGACCGGGGAAGCCAGCCCGTGAAGCACAGGAGAGAAAGAGAACTGCGGCAGGCATAGACCTCATGAGGGAGGCATGCTCCCTCCTCTCCTCTCCCTCTTCTATCAAGATGAGAGATGTCTGCAAGCTTGAAGAAGGTACCTGGAGGGGGAGCTTGTGGACAGACTATAGGCTGTGGGGCACACACAGATGCCCGGGCGCTCCTGAGATTGTGGGAAGAGAGGAGGGTGAGCCCATTGTAGGGCAGGCAGGACTCGTGTGTCATTTTATTTTATTTATTTATTTATTTATTTATTTATTTTTGTGGTAGTGGGGATGGAACCCAGGGGCATTCTACCTCCAAGCTATACCCTCAGCCCTATTTTTTATTCTTCATTTTGAAACAGGGTCTCACTAAGTTGTGGAAGGCCCCACTAAGTAGCAGAGGCTGGCCGCGAAGCCGGATCCTCCTGTCTCAGCCTCCCAAATGCTGGGATAACATGTGTGCGCCACCACGCCCGGCTTTCATTTTTCTTTTAATTAATGAACTACTTGATTTTTTGCAGGACTGTAGATCAAAACCAGATGCTAGGAATGTGTTCTACAACTGTGCCATTTTAATCCTCTTTACAGAGAGGAAGTCCAGGGCTAGAACACAAGCCTCCTCTCGGGTCCTGGGCCCTGGTTTTAGGCCTGGGGAGGGGGGCAGCACTGACACCTGAAAATCCCCCACACCCTGCAAAAGAACTATTCTTCAGGTCTCTAGAATGTCCCAATGAACAACATAGAAGTGAAAAGCTCATTTATAATTGAACACGTCTAGAACCTAACTCTGTTCATGAAATAAGAATGAGGGATCTTTGCTTGCTTGTTTTTGTTTGTTTGTTTGTTTTTAATTGTGGAGCTGAGGATGGACCCCAGGGCATCTCATAGCAAGTACTCTACCACTAAGCTCCTTGGCATAGTTTTAATGTATGCTGAATTGTCCAGGAATGACATTAGTAATGCAGATTAAGTGCATGACGGTCATATCAAACTTCAGCAGCCCTTTACCTGGCATGAGTCACCCACACAGCACACCTGCAGCAGGTGGGCATTCGTGTTTACATTCTAAGTGATCCTAGGCAAAGGTTCAAGCAACTGACTGTATCCTTCTGTCTTCTATGGTTATGTCCATGCAATCCCTATTAGAGTGCAGGATACTGCATTATAACTTTTACCTTTATTTCTCTTTTAGGTTGCAGTTGAGGTATTACCTTAACTTTTTTTTTTTCAGTATTGGGGATTGAACCCATGGCATTCTACCTCCTCTGAGCTATACCTTAAGCCCTATTTTTTTTTTTCCGGTACTGGGGATGGAACCCAGGGGCATTCTACCTCTGAACTACACCTCCAGTCCTATTTTTTATTCTTTAATTTGAAACAGGGTCTCACTAAGTTGTGGAGAGCCTCACTAAATAGCTGAGACTGGTGACAAACCCAGATCCTCCTGTCTCAGCCTCCCAAGTACTGGGATTACAAGCGTGCTCCACCACTCCCAGCACAAAAATAGGTAAATTTTAAAAATAAAATATTATGTATATAGGTAGGTCACAGTATCTGTGAGTTTTAATCAGAATAATTAGGAGTCAGCATAAATATTTGCTAAATTAAAGAGGGTAACATTGCTGGTCATGTGCCCCAGACCCAGAGGAAACGGCAACGTCAGCACAAGCAGAATTAGAGTAAATTCAAGTTATCAGACTCACAGGATAAAGACAATGGCTTTTTATTTTTTAATTTATTTACCTTTTGTGGCATCAGGAATCGAACCCAGGGCCTCAGATGTGCTAGGCAAGCACTCTACCACTGAGCTACACCCCCACCCCAATGATGGTCTTTTATTGACATCGATATCAAAGCCCCCAGATGATGAGGACACAGACGACGGGGTTGATCCACGGGGCTTAAGAAAAACTGTTGAACAGAACACCTTTGGGAAATTTAATTTCCCTCATTAATTCAAATGATACTCTCAGCGTTTTCCAACATCATGACAATGGGAGGAAAATCACAAGTCATCTGGGGGGGCAGGGGAATAATGAATGGCTCAATGTCTGGGGGCAGAATTGTATTTAGAGGAAGTCAAAGAAACAGGTGCCAGGCTTGGTCTGCGGAATATCTTCCCTAATGGATGAGAAGATGAGTAAACAGTATGTAAGAGGATGCTTAAGGATATTTATGGAAAATGCAGGATCGTGAGGAATCTTAGACAAGAATGAGGAGAGAGAAGTGATCATCCCAGAGGACCTCCAATGGGCTGAAGGGGCTGAGCCAGAAATATTTATGGCGCAGACTCTGGAAGGGGTGGTTATTTAATGGTGGGGGGAAGGAGGCCTGACCTCCCACATGCCTGGTCATCACTACTCAATAGGACAAAGGGTGAAAAATAAAAAGAGACACGCGCTTCAATTATGAGTTGAAGGCTGACTCACGTGTCCTTCACAATACGAGGATGCTGAGGAGCTGAGGAGGAGCCTCCCGCCTCATGGCTCTCCTAGCCTGGCTCCTCCACACATGTTACTCTGACCCACTGCTCCTCTCAGCTTCCTCACTAAACATAAAAATAAAAAATAGAGCCAGGCATGGGGGTGCGCACCTATAATCCCAGGACCTGAAGGGTAAGACAAGAGGATCTCAGCTTCAAGGCCAGCCTCAGCAACTTAGTGAGGTCCTCTGCAACTGAGTAGACCTTTTTCAAAATAAAAAGGGCTGGGGGTCTAGTTCAAAGATAGAATGTCCCTGGGCTCAATCCCCACTACCAATAAAATAAAAATAAGCTAGGCACAGTGGTACATACCTGTAATCCCAGTACTTGGGAGGCTAAGACAAGAGGCTCACAGGTTCAAGGCCAGTGCACAGTAACTTATCAAGACCCTGTTTCAAAATAAAATAAAAAGGACTGGAGGTGTAGCTCAAAGGTAGAATACCCCTGAGTTCAACTACTACAAAATTATATAAGTAAAATAAAACACAACAGAACACTTTAAATTTTATCAGCATACACTTCTGTATTGTTTTCATGCTTTAAATGTTGATTTAATTGTGTGTGCGTGTGTGTGTGTGTGTGTGTGTGTGTGTGTGTGTGTGGTACTGGGGGTGGAACCCAGAGGCTCTTCTACCTCTGGGCTATACTCCCAAACCTATTTTATATTTTATTTGGAAACAAGGTCTCACTAAGTTGCTGAGAACCTCACTAAGTAGCTGAGGGTGGCTTTGAACTTGTGTGATCCTCCTGTCTCAGCCTCCCAAGTGCTGGGATTAGAAACATGCACCACCATGCCCAGCTCATTTTTTTAATTTTAAAATTCCAAATTAAAACAGTTGTAGTGGTTAACAAGCACATGATGCTCAAATGAGTAGCTGCAGCTCTTCCCAGACAGAAATAGAGAGATGGGGCTCTCCTAAGCCAAAAGAAACATCCAGATATAGGAAATGCCTCCAGGAGCCATCAAGTCATTCAGCCTGAGCTAGCTCTGCCAAGGGGCCACAGGGCCCCACCATGCTAAGCCAAAATGTCACCCTCCGGCACACACCCCTGAGGATGCACCTGTTCATTCCAGAGCCGTGCCGTGGGGAAAGGAAAAGCCTTGGTTTAAGCGTCATGCAGGGCCGGGGGGTGGGGGTGGGGTGGCGCATGCTTGTAATCCCTGTGCTTGAGAGGAGGGGACAGGAGGATCGCGCAGGTTTGAAGCCAGCCTCTCTGGCTTAAGAGACCCTGTTTCCAAATTTTAAAAATATACAAAAATAGGTCTGGGAGCATAGCCCGGAGGTAGAAGGGTTCCATGCCCAGTACCACCAAAAAAAAAAAAAAAAAAAAAAAAAAAAGAGTCACGCAGGGACAGAGCCACAGGCAAGGACTAGGGTAAGACAAGAAAGGCAAAAATATAAGAGGGTGCCCCAAAACTTACAAATCAAGATAAATGTTATTTTAATCAATAGTTTAAATCAGTAAAACATGGGTCTGTAGCTATCTACAGCTATCTACATAGGAACCAGAGCCAACATTAGGGAGAAACCAAGGCAGCAGGGCTCTGTAATGTCTGAAGAGTCCAAAGATCTGTCCCACCCCAGCACCAATAGCAGCTCTATTGAGAAGCATCCATTCAGCACCACAGCCCTTAGCCAAAGCCCTTAGAATTCTGAAATTTTTAGATCTTTAGAAAAGTAATGTAGAACACATTTATAAATTATATAATCCCCACAGCCAGGTCTGGGGCGCATCTCCTAGTCAGATGCATTAATGTTTCTGCAATAGCATCTAAGAACATTCACATCCTCCTCTGTGGCTAGACTGTCACTAGTCTTGTTAGCCCAGGTAGCTTCTGGCCAACTTGGTGGTGCACGCCTGTAATGCCAGCTACTGGGGAGGCAGAGGAGATTTTGCAAGCAAATCTGAGGCCTGCCAGAACAATTTACCAAGAACCTGTCTTTAAAAAGGGGATTAAGGGCCAGGCATGGTGGCGTATGCTTGTAATCCCAGCATTCTGGAGGCTGAGACAGGAGGATCGTGGTTCGCGGACAGACTCAGCTACTTTAGTGAGGCCCTCTGCAACTCAGTGAGACCTGGTTTCAAAATAAAGAATAAAATGCCGGGCGTGGTGGCACACGCTTGTAATCCCCGTGCTTGGGAGGCAGAGACAGGAGGATCGTGCAGGTTTGAAGCCAGCCGCACGTGCTGGCTTAGGAGACCCTGTTTCCAAATAAAAATGTAAAAATAGGTCTGGGAGTGTAGCCCAGAGGTAGAAGGGCTTCCAGGAACCCCAGTACCACCAAAAATAAATAAATAAATAAATAAATAAATAAATAAATAAATAAATAAATAAAAAATGGAGCAGGGGGTATAGCTTGGAGGTCGAATGCCCCTGGGTTCCATCCCCAGACCCACAAAAAAAGGGGGGGAGGGAATAAGGATTGGGGATATAGCTCAGTAGTAGAGTGCTTGCCTAGAAGGCTTGACTCTCTGGGTTCAATCCCTAGTGCTAGGAAAGAAGAAAAGAAAACGAATAGAAAAGCTTTTGATTTTAGAATGTTTCAGATTTCGACATTGCCAATAAAGGACTATGGGTTTTATTAACATTACATTAACGTAAAAAAGGTAGCAGATTGGACCCAAAATGTTTGTTTTAAACATATGCTAAAAAGAGAACTGCCAAGTCATTACTGGTGATTAACCAGAGGAGATCAATTTCTTAAAACTGGTGAAGTCCAGAGCAGACTTACTGCAGTTACTTCCCTCCAGCTAATCAACTAATATTATTAAATATATTCTGTATGTAAGCCGAGCATGGTGGTGCACACTTGTAATCCCAGTACTTGGGACGCTGAGACAGGAGGATTGTAGGTTCGTGGCCAGCCTCAGCTACTTAGTGACTTAGTAGGAACTTGTTTCAAAATAAAGAATAATAATAATTAAAAAAAAAAAAAAGGCTGGTGGTGTAGCTCAGAGGTAGAATGCCCCTGGGTTCAATCCCCAGTACTGAAAAAAAAAAAAAAAAAAAAAAAAAAAGTTCTGCATGTAAGTTAGTAGGAGCCAGGTGTGATGATACATGCCTAGAATCCCAGTACTTGGGAGGCTGAGACCAGAGGGTTGCAGGTTGGAAGAAAGCCTGAACAACTTAATGAGACTAGCAGCAACTAACTGACTCTGTTTCAGAATAAACAAAAAAGGGAAGGTTGGGTTGTAGCTTGGAGGCAGAATGCCCTGGGTTCAATCCCAGTAGGAGAGAGAGGAAAGAGAGGAGAGAGGGAAAGGGAGAGGGAGAGGGAGAGGGAGAGGGAGAGGGAGAGGGAGAGGGAAAGAGAGAGAGAGAGAGAGAGAGAGGGAGAAAAGAGAGGAGAGAGGGGGGGAGAGAGAGGGGAACGGAGAGGGAAGGAGAGAGAAAGGAAGGATAAAGTAAAAATTTATGGGGCCAGAGGGAAATATTATATAATATTATATAATATTGAAAATTGAACGGATCTAATTCACATTCTAATCCACAGCCACTTTTTTTTTTTTCCTTTGTGGTACTGGGGATTGAACCCAGGGGCATTCTACCTCCGAGCTACACCCCCAGCCCTATTTTGTAGTCTATATTTTTAAATAGGGTCTCACTGAATTGCAGAGGGCCTCACTAAGTAGCTGAGGCTGTCCACGAACTGTGAGCCTCTTGTTTTAGCTTCCTGAATGCTGGGATTACAATCACACATCACCACACCCAGCTCACTGCCACCTTTTAAAGATGATGAAACCAGGGTTCACAGAGGCCAAAGGCCTTGCATAAGTTAGCAACAGGTAGTTAGTGGCCAGCAGAAATGAGGGTCTGTGTTTGCTAACTACGAGTTCACTGCCCTTTGCATAGAAGCATATAATTGTGATTTTTTTTTTTTTTTTTATGTGTGGTTCTGAGAATTGAACCCAGGGACATTCTACCTCTGAGCTACACACCCAGTCCTATTTGACTTTTTATTTTGAAACAGGGTCTTTTCAAAGTTGCAGAAGATCTTCCTAAGTAGCTGAGGCTGGGGGGCAAACGTGATTCTCCTGTCTTAGCCTCCCAAGTACTGGGTGTGGCGGCGCATGCCTGTAAACCTAGTACTTGGGAGGCTAAGACAGGCATGAGCAGGGCAGGCCACCTGCGGAGGTAGATTAGGCCCTGGTAAGACATGAAAGGAGTTGTTGGGTGCAAAGGGAGAGCTTAGAAGGGCAAGTAGACACCATGTGCAGAGAGCTTGAATGCCAGAATGAAGGACCTACAGCAACCTTCCAGGGCAGCATTTCCCAATGATATGCAGGCTACCTCCAGGGCTTGCCATGGCTGCCCGCCACCCTGCGGGAAGTGACAGAGGCCAGTGCCCAGCCACTGAGGAGGCTGAGGCAGGAGGATGGTTACGTTTGAGGCCAGCCTGAGCCATTCAGCAAGACCCTGTTTCAAAATAAAACATGGAGCCGGGCGTGGTGGCGCACGCCTGTAATCCCCGCGCTTGGGAGGCTGAGACAGGAGGATCGCATGGGTTCGAAGCCAGCCTCAGCTACTTAGTGAGGCTTTCAGCAACTTAGTGAGACCCTGTTTCCAAATAAAATATAAAATAGGTCTGGGAGTATAGCCTGGAGGTAAAAAGCCTCTGGGTTCCACCCCCAGTACCACCAAAATAAATAAATAAATAAATAAATAAATAAATAAATAAATAAAACATGAAAAAGGCTGGGGGTATATCTCAGTGGTAGAGCACCCCTGGGTTCAGTCTCTAGTAACTACCACCTCAAAATAACGGTTCATACTCTGGAGTCAGATTAAGTTTATTTAAATCCCAGCTCTGGGTCGGGCGTGGTGGCATACACTTGTAATCCCAGCATTCGGGAGGCTGAGACCAGAGGATTGCAGTTCACAGACAGCCTCAGCTACTTAGTGAGGCTCTCCGCAACTTAGTGAGACCCTGTTTAAAAATAAAGAATAAAAAGTAAGGCAGAGGATGTAGCTCAGAGGTTGAATGCCCCTGGGAATCCATAACCAGACCTCCTGCATAAAAAAAAAAAGAAAAAGCATTTCTGGATTACTTACTTATTATATCTAACACAGTGTAAATGCTATATAAATCATTGTTATATTATTGTTTAGAGGATAATGGCAAGAAGAAAAAGTCTGAAAGCCAGGCATGGGGGCACAGGCCTATATCCCACCTACTCCAGAGGCTAAATCTAGAGGATGATGAGTTCAAGCCCAGCCTGGGCAACATTTCAAGACCCTGCCTCAAGATGGGTGTGGTGGCACAGGCCTGTAATCCCATGCTTTGGAGGCTGGATCACAGGTTTGAGGACAGCCTTAGCAAGTAATGAGACTCTCGTCAACCTAATGAGACCCTGTTTCAAAATAAAAATAAGCCGGGCATGGTGGCACATGCTTGTAATCCCCACGCTTGGGAGGCAGAGACAGCGCTGGCTTAAGAGACCCTGTTTCCAAATAAAAATATATAAAAATAAATAGGTCTGGGAGTATAGTCCGGAAATAGAAGGGTTACCAGGAACCCCAGTACCACCAAAATAAATAAATTAGGGCTGGAGGTATAGCTCAGAAGTAGAAATTCCCATGGGTTCAATTCTGAGTAAAACACACACACACACACACACACACACACACACACACACACACACACACACACCTGTGCCTCAAAAACAGAAGTCTGCACATGATGTTCAGTACAGGTACAAATTTTTCTTCTGATCATTTCTGATCTGTTGTTGATTGAATCCACGGATGGAGCCGGGCATGGTGGTGCACACTTGTAATCCCAACATTTGGGAGGCTGAGACAGGAGGATCACAGTTTGTGGACAGCCTCAGCTACTTAGTGAGGCCCTCTTCAACTCAGTGAGACCCTGTTTCAAAATAAAGAATAAAAGATAGGGCTGGGGGTGTAGCTCGGAGGTAGAATGCCCCTGGGTTCCATCCCCAGATCCATGAAAAAAAGAAAGGAAGAAAGAAAGAAACAAAGAATAAAAAATAGAGCTGAGGGTGTAGCTTGGAGGTAGAATGCCCCTGGATTCCATCCCCAGTACTGAAAAAGAAAGAAAGAAAAAAAGAAAGAAAGAAAGAAAGAAAGAAAGAAAGAAAGAAGAAAGGGAGGGAGGGAGGGAAAAGAATCCACATATACAGAGCCCATGGATATGGAGGACTGAGTATATAAGAACTCCATAAATGTTAGTTTCTCTCATTAACTTCATTATTTAGATCAATCAATTTTTTAGCTAAATATGCACTGTAGCTTTGTCCTAAGCAATAATATCCATGACATCCTGGGCTCATTGTGACAGTTATAGTTTCAATGATACACAAGTAACAGGATGTTAAGTCAAAAATCTCAACTAAGATGCTAAGACACAACAGGTATAATGCTCCCAATAAGACACGAGATAAGGATGCACATTTTTTCAAAAGAAAGGCACATATTCCTCCTCCAGGCCAAGGGTGTGAAGGGTTAGAATGGGCAGAGATTGGAAGAGCATCTTTTCTTTTTCTTTTCTTTTCTTTCTTTCTTTTTTTTTTTTTTTTTTTTTTTTTGGCCTGGGGTGCTTTACCTGCCCCCTTTGTGTAAATCTTATTTTTAAATTTTGAGACAGGGTCTCACTAAGTTGCCAAGGCTGCCCTTGAACTTGTGACCCTCCTCTGCCTCAGCTCCCCCAGTTGCAGGGATTACAGATATGCACCATCCTTATCCCATTAGAAGAGCTATGATTTCGCCCTATTCCCATGGAGAATTTGCCCCAAGGGTGAGCTGGTGAGAGGGGCTGTAGCAGGACCACTCAAGAAACTCTAGGTCTGTTTCCTGAGACCGGGAAGACAGGGTGGACTGGCGTCTAACCATCACCTGAGACACGCAGAGGCGAGACACAGACTGGCCATCGCAGGCCCAGGGAGATGACTGAGCGGGGCTCAGCTGTGCTCCAAGGTCCGCTGCACCAAAGGGCTCCCAGGACTAATGTCAGCCACATCAAGGGAGGGCTGGCAGGTCACAGAGGGTCTTGCCCAGGAGGGCTACTTGGACAGACTGAAGGACCTTGGGGAAAGAGGCTGAAGGTAAGTCAGTGGATTTTAGGGGCTGAGGATAACTTGCTCAAGACATCTGGAAGTGAACAGCCCAGCAGTTGGGAATGGAGGGTCCCTGAGAAACCTGTGAGCACCTGCCGCCCAGGACATGGGCAGCCCAGCCAGGAGACAAGAGCGCAGCCTCTGAGCACAGGGACAAAGGAGTAGAGGTGACAGTACCGCACTGAGGCCCTGTCTGTGACCTAAAGTGACCGCGGGATCTTCTACTACCTATGAGTGACCAGAAGCATTACAGGGCCTGACTGAGTTTTCATCCCAGGGCAGAGAAAGAACTAATCCCATTGAATAAATGTGAAGGAACAGTGGGAAACAAAATTAAGTTGCTTCACAAGGATATCTCAGTGAGTCACATTTCTTTATACTCATTAGAAACATAGCTATTAAAATGAAATGTTTGTCCCTGTATCAACTAAAACCATCTCTCCTATCCCCAGTGGGACAGTAATCACCACTAGACATAACTGGTATCGGGCCATAAAGAGATAAGAAAAAAAGTAAAATGGGCAGGGATGGAGAGGATTGGGGTTTCAGTGGGATCTCATTTGCTCCTCAACCTTGAATACGATGAGATGAAAACAGATGTCTACTGATGAATGAGATAATCCATGGGTCCTTAGACAAATGACTTTGTGCATAGGGAACTCAAGGTAGCCCAATTCCATGAACAAAGAAGCCCCAATCCCCAGATTCCTGGGCTGAGTTTATGGCTTGGTATTGCCCCTTTCAGGCAGAGGAGGCAGGTTCTCACTAATACCCATAAACTGTCAACCAAAGTCCTCAAGTCCTGGAGACCTGGGTAGTGGCAAGGAGAGTAGACTCCTGGGCTGAACCAGGCCAAACCCAAGTGCAGACTGAGAAACTTACACCAAATACATAACTCTACAGCTGCCTTCCCTTGGGGAACCTCTCTCCTAGGGAGAGTCAGAGGATGAAGAGGGTGAAGTTTCGGTTTTAAGATAAAATACAGCTGGGTGCCATGGCATACACCTATAATTCCAGTACTTGGGAGGCTAAGACAGGAAGACTGCAAATTTGAAGCCAGTCTCAGTAATTTACCAAGACCCTCAGCAACTGAGACCCAATTTCAAAGTAAAAAGGGCTAGTAGTGAAGCTCAAAGGTAGAACCCCCTGAGTTCAATCTCCAGTAACACACACACACACACACACACACACACACACACACAAGATAAAACACAAGAGGTGCTCCCTAGGGCATAGGAAATGGGGAGTAGAAGAGTACAAGAACACCCCCTCCACAGTCCCACTGAAACAAAGTTCGAATGACCTTTGGGCTGGCTCTGCATCACAAGAGATGCTGGGACGTCCTCCACCTCTGACTTTGTCCGCTAACCTCCACTGTGGCTCTTCCCCTTCTCCTGCACCTCTGCTCTTCCAGCCCTGACTTCCTACGGTTCCAGACCAGCTGTGTTACTCCCTGAGAAAGACCAGGGTCATCCAGAGTCTCCTGGGTCATCCAGCATAACACTAGAAGAGAGCTTACAGAATATCCTATCCAACATTTTTATTTCACAGATAAGAAAACAAAAAGCCAAAGAACTCCTGTCCCATGCCCAGAGTTTTGAGCTGAGACAAGAACCCAAGTCTCCTGGCCTCTAGGACTCTGCTCCAGTATGCGGTACCGTGCTCACTCTCAGAGGGACCCACTCGCCTTGCTAGGCCACCAGCTCAACCCTCAAAATGGTAGAAGAGGCTGTTAGCTAACTTGCCAAGGATGAACAAGGACAGATCTCAATGAACTAGCTGGTCATCTCTGAATGGAGGCATGAGTGGTCATAGATCCTATCTCAAAAAATGACAGAAGTTTAGTGCTTTCTGTACTTTAAAGAATGTACCTGGGCTGGACAGGTAAGCAGGCCAGTGGTGCATGCCTGTAATCCCAGCATTTAGGAAACTGAGACAGGAGGATCAAGGTTCGTGGACAGCCTCAGCTACTTAGTGAGGCCCTCTGCAACTCAGTGAGACCCTGTTTCAAAATAAAGAATAAAAATAGGACTGGGGATGTACACAGAGGTCAAATGTCCCTGTGTTACATCCCCAGTACCGAAAAAAAAAAAAAAAAAAAAAAAAAAAAAGGAATGTACCTGGGACTCAGGTCCTAATTAGCTCTCCTGGCTGCATTTTAAAGATGGGCAGGGCCGGGCGTGGTGGTGCACGCTTGTGATTCCAGCACTGGGGAGGCTGAGATAGGAGAATTGCACAGGTTCAAAGCCAGCCTCAGCTACTTGGTGAGGCTCTCAGCAACTTAGTGAGACCCTGTTTTCAAATAAAGTACAAAAAAAAAGGTCTGGGAGCCTGAAGGTCTTGTAGCCTGGAGGTAGAAAAGCCCCTGGGTTCCACCCACAGTACCACAAAAAAAAAAAAAAAAAAAAAAAGATGGGCAGAAACTAGGTTTGGGAGGTTGGGGGGGGGGGTGAAGCCTGGAGTCAAAAATGTTCAGATAAGCTGCTATGATTAGTGAAAAGAAAATACTGCCGGGCATGGTGGTACACACTTGTAATCCCAGCATTTGGGAGGATGAAACAGGAGGATCGTAGTTCAAGACAGCCTCAGCTACTTAGTGAGGCCCTTTGCAACTCAGTAAGACCCTGTTTCAAAATAAAGAATAAAGCCGGGCATGGTGGCGCATGCTTGTAATCCAGCACTTGGGAGGCTGAGAGAGGAGGATCGCACAGGTTCAAAGCCAGCCTCAGCTAGTGAGGCTCTCAGCAACTTAGTGAGACTCTATTTCCACATAAAATAAAAAATAGATCTAGGAGTATAGCTCAGAGGTAGAAAAGCCCCTGGATTCCATCCCCAGTACCACCAAAAAAATAAAAGTGAAAAAGAATAAAAAATAGGGCTGGGGGTGTCACTCGAAGGTAGAACCCACTGGGTTCCATCCCCACTACCATAAAAAAGAAAAAGAAAAGAAAATACTACCCAAGAGTCTGTTCAGCAAGAAGAAAATGGTGGCATTAAAATAAAGTGGGAGTGGGGCATAGTCGTACACACCTGTAATCCCAGTACTTGGGAGGCTGAGACAGGAAGGTTGCAGGTTCAAAACTAGCCTCAGCAACTTATGGAGGCTGTCAGCAACCTAGTGAGACAGTATCAAAATAAAAAATAAAATAGGCCTGGAGTATAGCTCGGAGGTAGAATGTTCCTGGGTTCAATTCCCAGCAACACACACACACACACACACACACACACACACACACACACACAGAGAAATGGACTTTCTGAGATATATTCCTATGCCAAGCAGAAAGCCTGTTCCCCTTATAGTAAGTCCCAGGCCATCTGGTCTACTTCCTTCCCCACTGCAGGGTACAGACCTCTTCCCTCCTTCCTGAACATTCACTAGGATGCTGGTTTTCAAATAAGATCTGTACTTCCATCTTCCTTTACCAAACTTTGTTCACTCCATATCAACTCTCCTTGTACATTACCTATCTCCATTTGGGGGGAGATGGAACCCAGGTGCATTCTAACTCCAAGCTACATCCCCAGTCTATTTATTTATTTATTTATTTACCTCTGGGCTATACTCCCAGACCTATTTTATACTTTATTTGGAAACAGGGCCTCACTAAGTAGCTGAGGCTGGCTTTGAACCTGTGCGATCCTCCTGTCTCTGCCTTCCAAGCACAGGGATTACAAGCGTGCGCCACCACGCCCAGCATCTGTGTCTATTCTAAAGTGGTAGATAAAAGTCAGACCAGTACTCTGGTTGTCTTATTCCTAGCTTTGGAAAATGTCTCCTTCTTTCTCTTTCTCTCTCTCTCTCTCTCTTCTTGTTTTTTGGTACTTGGGATTGAATCCAGAGGGATTCTATCTCTTAGCCAGCTACATCTCCACATCTCCAGCCCTATTTGATTTTAAAACATGGTCTCACTAGATTGACAAGAGTCTCACTAGTTGCTGAGGCTGTCCTCGAATCTCCTGTCTCAGCCTCCCAAGTCCTAGGATTACAGGCATGTGCCACCACACCCAGTTTTGTTTGTTTGTTTGTTTGTTTGTTTGTTTGTTGAGGTACTAGGGATTGAACCCAGGGGCATTCTACCTCCGAGCTACACCCTCAGACCTATTTTTTTGTTTGTTTGTTTATTTTGAAACAGGGTCTCACTGAGTTGCAGAAGAAGGCCTCACTAAGGAGCTGAGGCTGGCCGTGCACCTGCCATCCTCCTATCGCGGCCTTCCAAGTACTGGGATTGCAAGCGTGCACCACAATGCCCAGCTTTTTTTTAAACTGGGAACAAGAGGGAAGGTGACCCTAAGGACTAGGGACTAAGATGGGGTCTGGCCATGGACACTCGTGAGAAAAGCAAGGGTTGTCAGTGACAAAAAACAGTGACAGGGACTCCCTGTGAGTGTTCCACAGAGTGGCAGTTATGGCCTACAAGGTGGGCTTTTCACTGCACCAGGGCCCGGCCCTCCGCAGAGTGTGAAACTGTGAGAACATGGAGCCCCCAGGAAGCACATTTTAGCTCAAAGCATGAATCACTCCTCAGAAGTCCAGAAAAGAACCCCCTCTTTGTGGCTGTTCAATCTCCTTGGCTAGCGTCCCTGTCTCCTCGGGGCTGGTGTCAGGCCCTCCTACAACTCAGGAGAAGCGGCCTTTCTGATGGAAACGGACCATTCCAGAAGCTCATGTGACAGGGATGCCTCTTAAAAAGTGAAACAATGCCGGGCGTGGTGGCGCACGCTTGTAATCCCAGTATTCGGGAGGCTGAGACCGGAGGATCGCGGTTCGTGGACAGCATCAGCTACCTAGTGAGGCCCTCTGCAGTGAGGGTTTCAAAATAAAGAATAAAAAAAATAGGGCTGGGGATGTGGCTCGGAGGTTGAATGCCCCTGGGTTCTATCCCCAGACACACACACACACACACACACACACACACACACAAAAAAAAAAAAAAAAGTGAAACAACGAATGTATGAACCAGCTTGAAAGCATTCCTTACTCAAGTCCAATGCAAATGCAGTCAGAAGCGGAGGGCCCAGAGGAGAGGAGAGGAGAGGAGAGGAGAGGAGAGGAGAGGAGAGGGGAGAGGAGAGGAGGCAGCAGGTGCTCTCTCCAATATGCCTCCTTGTCTACTACCTGCCCATAACTGCTGGCAGGTGAAGGCTTGTACACTGGCATGCTTCTGGAGAAAGGAGCAATCTGAAGCCCCAAGCCCTGCCCATGGAGACAGGCCCTAATTGCAGTCGTGCTATTCATCCTGCAGTGCCAGCCACCGTGGGAGCCTGCGGCCTGGGAGGATCTCAATTCCCTGGAAGCCGACAGAGGAAAGGATAATGGGGGGCTGGATGTTCAGAGACTGGAATGGGCCACAACTGTTGTTATGCTCTAAATTGGATCGTGACCGACCCCAGCAGAGAAGCACCAACATCAGAGGAGGATGGAGAGTTTCAGAACCATCCTTTGAAAGAACCAGAGGCCAGTGCCACTCTCTGACCTCGACCCCATTAAATCTAGACACGAGGTAACTGATGTTAAAGTGGACGTGGGCTCAGAGCAGAGGAGAGCAGGAGTCTACTGCCCCTGCAGCCTGAGACAGGTGCGCCCAGGGAGGAGAGCAGGTTTTCCTTTTTATCCCAGGAATGTGCTGGCTTCCTCCCTCCACCTCAGGTCTATGTATGGATGTGTTGCCAGGGGTGGAAGTCACTTCCTTTTCCTTGGATCACAGCAGCCAGGAGCATCCCACAACTCAAAGACTGACTGAGGCAGATGTACATCCCGAACCAAACGCACAGGTACCAAGAATTCTCCCAAAGCGTCTTTAGCTCATAATGGAAAAGTCTAACTTGATTCTAAACATTCTTAAATCCCAGGCAAGGCAACCTCTCCCAGCACATGCATTCACACACACACACACACACACACACACACACACACACACACACACCATGACCACTGTGCCAATTCTTAGCATGACTCAGTTTCTCTCAAGAGAAACCCTAACTGAAAATGGTCCCTCATCCCCCTTCCCCCAAGTCAAGTTATACTTTTCCTTTTCAAACACTGAGACTTCTGAGAAGGGAGCAAGGGAGCGGGGAGAGCAAAGAGCAGAAAGTCTGGCCAGAAGGGCTGGGTTTCTTCCTGCCAGACCATCAGAATCCCTCCCCATAGTCTCTTCTTGACCAGGTTCTGCCACAAAGGGAGCCAAGCGTTTGCCAAGGCAGAAATTATCCACATCTTAAAAGGACTGTTTAAAAAAAAAAAAACCTAAAATCCAAACCACCTTGTCTATAATTGGGGGGTGGAGTGAGTGGGGAGGAAGAAAGGAAAGGGTACAAATTTGAGAGCAGTCAGGCTGGGGAGGGTGAGCGGCCCCTCTCCTCCCTCAAGGACAGCCAGATCTGATAGGATGCTGATAAGGCCAGGCTGCCTGGCTTTGCTGCCCACACCCAGGTCTCTCTTATGACATAAGAGCCCCCGACATCATCAGAGACCCTCCTCAGAGCTTAGAGGGAGACTGTCACCAACGTCCTGGCTGGACACTGTCCCAGAAAAAGTCCCACCAGGGCGGAGAGAGCTCCAAGAGGTCTGGATAGCAGAGGCAGACCAAAAAGACATGCACTGCCTGTGTGCCACACCAACACCTTTTCTGATAAAAAAACCTATACTTTAAAACCCAACACTGAGCTTTCCCTACCACAAAAGCTGTAATTTAGCCCTTGCCCGTAAAGTGACACCTTTCCATTTAGAAGCAATACCCAAATCTGATACAACTGAAAGAAACGCAGTATAAGGCTCACTAACTCATTTAATCTCTTTCATTCAAGGACCCAAGGCTCTTAACTTGCTTTATAAATGTAAAAATTCATGCCTCATCACTTTCAAAGAGGGAGTCAGGGGAATATCACTTTCCATCTTGCAATCTGTACATATGAGGAACAGTGAGTCCACAGAAGACCACTGGGGGTGGGGAGGTCAGGCCTCCAAAGCATTATCCCCAGCTAGGAACAAACAGGGCGGGATAAACCCTAAACGGGACTGCCCAGAGAGGGGAGAGGTCCACTAGAGTGGGGCTGGCTGGGCTTTCTCAGCCCACCGTCTGTCTCTGACTTCAGCCACAAGTTCCAGAGATGCAAATCTAAAGTTCAAGGCACTTCATCTGCTCCTGCTACCTCTGAAATACTGGCCCTGAAACTCCCTCATCTCTGTATCTTACTGTGGCCAAAGTCAGCACTGAATCAGCTAGTTATTTCCCTCCAGGGACCAGCCCCTACCATCCCCACCCCTATCTCTGTCTCCAAACACTGAAGCCTTATCTCAGCCTCTCTCCACATCTCTGGGGGCAGGTGTCCCCACAGCCCCCCCCCCCGCCCCAACTTTTGTATCATTAACTCACTCGCAGGAGAGGCAGGAGGCTCCCAGAAGCCCAGAGTCTTCCAGTGCCTGCAGTCTGCAGGCGAGCAGGTCTGCCTTCTGAGCAGGGGGAAAACCTGAGCTCCTGAAGGGCTGTCCTGCTCAGGATGGGGGCCAGTGGTCACATGCAAGCCAGCTGGGAGCTGGAGGCATCTCGTTCCTGGGGACACAAGGTCGGGGACCTGGAACCTGGACCATTTATTTTCTAGAGAGAAAGACACTGTACCATCAAGACAAACGGTTCGGTCCTCCTCTTGACCCCTCTCCCTGGTTCAGCCAAGAGGTTTCTGGAGAAGACCCAAGTATGAAGGCCACAGTAACAGTTTATTTCTCACTGAGGAGCTGAGAACATGGGTGAGTGGAGCCCCTGAGGTTACACTGGCAGGCAGCTCCCCAAGAGTCCTGAAGAAGCATTAGAACGACCTGCCACCCCTAGATCTGTACCTGAAGCAACCAAACGCCCCCCCCCCCAGGAAACCTTGGCGAAAAAAGGGAGACAGAGTTGGAGAAAGAAGGGAAGGGGGTCAGTTTCTGACTGAGCAGAGAAAGAGGGAAAGGAAGACACCTGGGAGAGGTGCCAGTGCCTCCTGCCCTTGCCTGGAGGGAGCCAGCCTCAGGCTCTCAGCCCAGCCCCGCGTCTCCCACCCAGCCCGGCGGGTGCGGGTGTGGAGCCGGCGGTGGGGCTGGCCGCGGGCCTGGGGGGTGGGGGGAGAGCGCCCAGGTGTGCAGCCCCCCAACACCAGCCTTCGCGTGCACTGGAGAAGGCAGCAGGGTCATTTGGACAGGGTTCCTCCCCTTCAGGAAAGTCCTCTGCCTCTAACTCCAGACGCTCGGGGCTCCCATTCCCAAGCCCGGCTCCCCCCTTCTGCCCGGACTGGCGCCCCCTCCGTCCTCCCGAGGCGGCCTCGGGGGCGTTCTCCGCCTGGGGGAAGAGGTGTCAACCTTCGGCGCCCGAGATCCCGGGGCCGACCCCGCTCCCGCGCGCCTCCCGGGCACCCCTTTGTTTCCGGCGGGGAAAGTTGCCAGGGTGCACCCCTCTCCCCAACACGCCCCCCGCGCCCATCCCCCGCAGGGCAGCCCGCGGGCGCAGCACCCAAGCCGCGGCTCGAAACCGAAAGCGACGGGACGCGGGCGGCGGCGGGCGCCCCCTCCCCAGCCCGCCCGGCCCGCCCCACCGCCCGGCGGGAGGCCTCCCCGCGCAGCGGCACCTACCGGAGCGGGGCGGCCGGCTGCAGGCCCGGGCGCAGGTGCCGCCGGCAGCGCGCCGCCGCCCCCCACCCCGGCCCGGCCCGCAGCGCCCGCCGCACTCACCCATAGCGCGGATGCGGCGCAGACTGCACATGCTCGCGCCTGACAAGCGCTCGCCCGCGGCCCTGCTTAACTCCTGCGCGCCCGCCGGCCGCCCACCCCACGCCTCCCCAGCCCCGACCCCCGGCTCCCCCGCCCGCCGGGCCCCGCCAGCTCTCCTGCCCTGGAGGTGGCAGCTGGGACCCCCGCCCCCCAGCTGGGAGGAGTTGCGGGGGGGTGGGGGCCCGGGCACGATGTGCTGGCGCTGTGGGCGTCTGGCAGGCCCCGGGCAACCTGAGGGCCGCGGTTCTATGGTATTGCAGACCCACTGTGTGCCGGCGTTGTGTTCTGTGCAGTGCATTCGTTCAGTCAGACCAGTTCATTTTTTATTATTATTCCCATTTCCAAGATGGGGAAAGTGAGGCCCGTGAGAGATAAAGAATTTGCCTAAGGCAAGGCCTGAATCTCCAAGGTCCACAGTTCGGCTTGTACCATTAAACAGAATAGGTTCTTTTTTTTTTTTTTGTGGTACTGGGGGTGGAACCCAGAGGCTTTCTACCTCTGGGCTATACTCCCAGCCCTATTTTATATTTTATTTGGAAACAGGGTCTCACTAAGTTGCCTCACTAAGTAGTTGAGGCTGGCTTCGAGCCTGCGCGATCCTCCTGTCTCAGCCTCCCAAGCATGGGGATTACAAGCGTGTGCCACCACGCCAGCGTCAGAATAGGACCTTTCTGAGATCAATCTAGGTTCTCTTGGGAGGTGGAAACTAATGGATGTCATCTGGGAGGCATGAGGATTCGGGAACATGGGACATCAGTGGCCCAGGGGAGGAGGAGACAGGTACCTGGGACTGGTCCTGGGTCTGTAGAAAGTCCAAGGCCAGAGAGGGAATGCAATCTCCCTTTCCCATTCCAGTCCCATGAAGAAAGGACATTTTAAAAAATTTATGCCACCTGGAGGGGGTGTTGTTTTTAAAGAACTAATCCAGAGAGATTGCTCTTTTCTAATTTCTCACACTTCTATGTGCGCCTAGGTCTCCTGGCGGTTTCCCTAGGGCTGGAGGTCTAAGTGGTAAAGCAAGTACGTAGCATTCAAAGGCCTTGGGTTAGACTCCCCAACGCAAACACGTACACACACACACACACACACACACACACACACACACACACACACACCTAGAGGGAGGTGGGAAAATGGGGAGAGATGACGAGACTGCAGTCCTTACTTACCCCTTTTTATAACATGCTCCAAGGACAAAGCTTTCTGAGGGCCAAGGCTGCAGTCTTCCAGGATGGACTTGAGAGCTGGCCTTGCCTCGCTCTGGGCTACTGTCCTACTCTTTGAAACTGACCTGATCCTGTGTCTTCCCCTCACTGCCTGATGGGGCCACGGGTCTTATCTATGGCCAGGATATTCAAAGATCAACAAAGGTGTGTTGCAAAACAGGGAGTGGGTACGTGGCTCAGGAGCTCTATGCCCATCCCCAGACACAGCCTGTTCTTGGGGCTGGCTAACCCATTCTTTTCCAGAAAAAGCACTGGATTTCGAACAGAAACAGAGGGAGTCATCTTGGGCTCCTCAAACTGTATAGGAAAGACATAGGATGAGGTGCCATTGACAGAGCCGTTGAGCTTGTTATCCTCCTCTGTAATGGAGATCACATCACCTCATTCTTACGTATACTCTGATGACCCAATGATGTAATGCATGAAGTCTTCAGCACTCGGTAGGCTTTCAATAACAAGAGACTGATTTCTACTAGGAGCGAGGCAGGGAGAAGGGGTCAGGGTTGCGAAGCAGGCACGTGGGCTGTGCCTCAGACATTGTCAGAGAGACAGGAGACAGACCCCTCTCGGGGACACCTTAGCAAGAAGCAGCTCCATTAAGTCTCCAGGCCAAGTCCAACCAACAAAGGCAGGCATCCTCTGCATCCCTTGCCATGAGGGAGGCGTGGTACTCCTATTCCCTGTGTGCTTGGCAGCCCGCTCGGCTCTCTTCTGGTCTCTGGGAGGCAGCATTGTGCAGAGGAAGGCGTAATGGGCTGGGAAGGCAGGAAGATCTCAGTTCCCGGCAATTTATCCATTAGGCATGGTAAACTCAGTGTCTAGTGCCAACAATATTTTTAGGGGCCCACAAAAATTAATTTCTTTTAAGATCAGAGGCAAAAAATAAGACTTGAGGTCAAAGAAAATGTTTTCATATACAATATTAATATTTTATCCTTAGTATAGAAACCATGCTGCCAGTTACAGACTCACGAAGAAGGAAGAGTTAGAATCTAAAGCATCAGGCTTGGCATCATGCAATCTCTATCCTTCTCTCCCATGGGCTTAACATGACTGGAGTTTTTCTCACTTCGACATTGGGGATCGTTTCTTCCTAACAATTCAGATGGTATCTTACAGTGGACAAGTCTTCTCTCTTTGGGCTGGGCTGCTATTTCTATCTCCTACTTCATAAAGGAGAAAATCCAAGCTCCAAGTGGTTGTATAATTTGTTTAGGTTAGAGCACTAATAAATAGCATAGTGACACAGGCCGGGCGTGGTGGCGCACACTTGTAATCCCTGCGCTTGGGAGGCGGAGACAGGAGGATCGCGCAGGTTCGAAGCCAGCCGCGCTGGCGTAAGAGACCCTGTTTCAAAAATATAAAATAGGTTTGGGAGTGTAGCCCGGAGGTAGGAGGGCTTCCAGGAACCCCAGTACCACCAAAAAAAAAAAAAAAAAAAAAAAAATAGCATAGTGACAAAAGCCTGTACTTGGGAGGCTGAAGCAGGAGGATCACAGGTTCAAGGACAGCATGAGAAGTATAGCAAGACTCTCAGCAATCTAGCCAGACCCTGCTTCAAAAACAAAAAATGAAAAAGGGCTGGGGTAAATCTCTGAGGTAGAAAGCCGGACGTGGTGGCACACACTTGTAATCCCAGCATTTGGGAGGCTGAGACATGAGGATCACAGTTTGAGAACAGCCTCAGTTACTTAGTGAGGCTCTCTGCAGCTCATTGAGACCCTGTTTCAAAATAAAAAATAAAATATAGGGCTGGGGGTGGAGCTCGGAGGTAGAATGTCGCTCGGTTCCATCCTCAGTGTGTGGGGGGGGAAAATCTCTGAGATAGAATGCCCCTGGGTTCAAGTTCCAGTACCACACACAAACACACACACACAGGGAGTCTGGCATTCTTTGGTGAGTATTAGTGCAGGGGTTGGGGAGTCAGGGGGCATCTTTGGTGCAGGGGGTGTGGTTTGTCCCAGGGCCTCTCTACCTTCAATTCACACAGGAGCTACTACAACCACGATTACTGTGCCTACTGTGACCACCCTCCCCACCCCTTCCCACAGCACTGTGCAGGCCTCAGTGTCTTTGGGTGAAAAGCCAGGGGACTCATTGAGACAAGATGCTATTTTTAGGTCCACCGCGGCAGTGGACTGCTCTGTCCATACTTGCTTGATTAAATTTGATATCTTGGTGCGCATGGAGAGGTGGCCAAAGACCTGAGTTTGAGCTGCTTGTTGTTGTTGTCGTTGTTTTCTTCTTTTGATACTGTGGACTGAACTATGAGGGATGCTTTACCTCTGAACTACATCCCAGTACTGTTCCGCCCCTCACCTTTATTTATGGTACTGAAGATTGAGCACAGGGACATTTTACCTCTAAGCTTACCCCCTTCAGCCCCTCAGCCCTATTTTTTATTCTTTATTTTGAAACAGAGTCTCATTGAGTTGCAAAGGGCCCCGCTAAGTAGCTGAGGCTGTCCGAAAACCTTGATCCTCCTGTCTCAGCCTCCTGAATGCTGGGATTACAAGCATGCGCCACCATGTGGCTTATTTTTTCCTTTTTGTCTTATCAAGGCAAGTAGAGCAGTGTGGGGGACTAGATCAAGATAGAGTTTGCACAGGCAGACCCGGATTTTATTTTTTTTATAAGGGTTTAACTTTACTTGCAATTCTAGAATTGGGCAACACTGCATTCTATAAACTAGAATATGTTCCCAGACCTGGCTGCATCCTAGTTGACCGTTTTAAAGCAGCTCATTTAAACTTCCTCAGCCTACTTCCTCATCTGAAAAATAAAAATGGCGATTACACCCACTCCTAGGGCTGTAGTTCCCGCCGCGCCAGACACATAGTATGTAGGTAATAAACAGCAATAGCTCTGTACCGTCATGGAAAGTCCCTGCCACCATAGGCAGATAATGTTAGTTTTTTTCATCCCTCCCTTCTGCTTTGTAGTCTTTAGTTTTGTAGTATTCAGGGAATTGAACCCAGGGGCATCCTACCTCCAAGCTAAATCCCAGCCCTATTTTTTTTTTTTTTTTTTTTTTTTTTTTTTTTTAGTTTGAAACGAGGTCTCATCACTACTTTCTGAGGCTGTTCTGCGATTCTCCTGTCTCAGCCTCCCAAGCACAGGGATTACAGGCATGTGCCATCACGCGCAGCTCTGTGTAGTCTTGAAAGAGCCTTGAGCATATTAGCTTCTTAGGCATAGTTTCTGAGACAAGAACTTTTCCGCCTTTCCTCCAAAGCAAACCATGCATAAAGGGCTTGCTCTTGTCTCCACCATAAGGAATGTTCCTGATGACTTTCGAAGGGAATCAGGATTTCTTTATGCTTGTTAGAGAGGATTGGTTCCCTGGGGGTTGCCCTCTGACCACAAGTCAGAGGAGATGTGGCTCAAGAGAGTAATTTCTGCAGAGGGACTGGCCCGCAGCCAGAGGAGAAAGGGTCTGGAGAGAGCCTGAGTGCAGAAACCGGAGATCCAGAGAGGACCACGTACAGTCTTTGCAGATGCTGTGGAGAGCCTGGGGGCGGGGCGGGGAGGTGGACGCAGAGAGGAAGGGAATCTGAAGTTTAGGATTATTTGGATCAGGTTTACAGGAAATCGGGCTGGATGAGAGAGAAGTGGGGTGGAAGATCTTACAGTCCTGGTTAGAGGTGACATGACGTTGGCATTTGAAAACAGGGGGGAAGCTGGGCGTGGAGGCACACCTGCAATCCCAGTACTTGGGAGACTGAGACAGGAGGGTCGCAGGTTTGTGGCCAGCCCTGGCTACTTAGTGAGGTCCTCTGCAACTCAGTGAGACCCTGTTTCAAAATAAAGAATAAAAATTAGGGCTGGGTGTGGAGCTTGGAGGTAGAATGCCCCTGCATTCAATCCCCAGTACTGCAAGAAAAAAAAAATTTAAAAAGGAGTCTTTGCAATAGTCCTTTCTTGAAATAGGAAGGAAAGGGGGCATCCTATAGAAAATGGAAGATGTGGTACATGCCTGAATTCAGAGGATTGGGAGGCTGAGGCAGGAGGGTCACAAATTCAAGGCCAGCCTGGGCACTTATTGAGACCCTGTCTCAAAATAAAAATAAGCCAAGCATGATAATCCCTAGGTGGAGGACAGCCTCAGGAACGTAGTGAAACTCTCAGCAAAACATTTCAAAACAAAAGACAAAATGAGGCTATAGAATGCCCCTGGGCTCAATCCCCGGTATGAATGAATGAATGAATGAATGCTGGGGATGTAGCTCAGTGGTAGAACAACCCTAGGTTCAATCCCAGTACTGAAAATTAAAAAAAAAAAAAAAAAAAAAAAGGCTAAAGAACACTGGGTATGGTGGCACACGCTTGTAATCCCAGCATTTGGGAGGCTGAGACAGGAGGATCATGGTTCATGGCCAGCCTCAGCTACTTAGTGAGGCCCTTTGCAATTCAGTGAGATCCTGTTTCAAAATTAAAAAAAAAAAAAATTAAAATAGGGCTGGGGAATAGCTTGAGAGGTAGAATACCCCCTGGGTTCCTTCCCCAGTACCAAAAAAAAAAAAAAAAAAAAGAAGCTAAAGCAACAGAAATGAGCTTTACCAATCTTAAGTCTAACAAGAATTTATTAAAAGGATATGATCAGGTGATGCACAAATTTGAAGGAAACACTGATGAAAACAAGCTTGAAAAGACAAGGATCAGGCCAGCTTTGGGAGCCTAAATCCCTGAGAAATAAGAGTCTCCTCAAGGCTTTTTGCTGCTACAAAAACTAGACGCCTATCTTCTTTTAATCAAGTATAGAGTTAAATTTCCCCAGGTTGAATCATGCATTCACCTTCTCTCTGGGCCAGGAAAGAATCCAGCAGGACCCCCAAGTGTGAGCCTTTCCAGCTCAGTAAGCGGTAATTGGTAATGGTGATGCAGGGGTGGTACCAAAGGAAGGGAAAGGAGCTGAGTAATCTCAAACAGCAGATAGCCACAAGAGGCAGGAGCAGGCAGCATGGGCAATTTATACCTCATTCTGTACCCTGGTCAGGTTCTTTTTGTGTGTGTGGTGTATTGGAGATGGGAACTTAAGGTGTTCTACCTCTGAGCTACACCCCTAGTCCTATTTTATTGTTTACTTTATAACGAGGTCTCACTAAGTTGCTGAGGCTGGCCATGAACCTGTGATCCTCCCTTCTCAGCCTCTCAAGTACTGGGATTATAAGTATATGTCACCATGCCCAGCCCTGTAAGGTCTTTATAAGAATTATTTATATTTTAATAGACACTTCACTTTTCTTTCTTTTCTTTCTTTTCTCTTCTTTCTTTTTTATTTTTGAGACAAAAAAAAGTTTGTTGCCCAAACTTAGGATTCTCCTGCCTCAGCCTCCTAAGTAGCTAAGGACTACAGGAGTGTGCCATACACCCAACCTAGATTCTATTTTTAGAGCACTTTTAGGTTCAAAGCAAATTTGAGCAGAAAGTGCAAAGATTTCCTGATATACCCTAGACTCCTGCATGCACAGTATTTCTGGTTATCTGTATCCCACCTCCAGATAAGAGGGTGGGGTGATGCATCATCACTCAAAGTCCATAGTTCATATTAGGGTTCACTCTTGGTGTTTTACATGCTATGGGTTTGGACAAATGTATCATGACCTGGGCCCACTATGATAGAATCACGCAGATTATTCTTAGGGCCATAAACCCCTCTCTGCTCTGCTGATTCATCTCTCCCTCCCCAATAACCCCTGGTAATCACTGATCTTTTCACTGTTTCTATAGATTTACTCTTCCAAGAAGGTCCAAATAGTACAGTTGGCAGCCTTTTCATCAGCGAGACATCTTTCATTTATAATAAACACTTAAGTTTCCCCCTCATTGTTTCATGGCTCAGTCACTCATTTCTTTTTAGCACTGAATAATATTCCATTGTCTGGAGGTATCACGGTTTATTTATTCATTCACTTAAAGAAGAGCATCTTAGCTATTTTCAAGTTAAGGTAATTAAGAACAAAGCTGTTGGCTGGGGGCATAGCCCGGTGGTAGATTACTTGCCTATCATGTGTGAGACTCAGGGCTCAATCCCCAGTGCCAATAAATAAGTAAATAAAGCTCCTATGAACTCTGTGAAGATTTTAATGTGGGTTTAAGTTTTGAACTCCTTTGGGTAAATATGGAATAGTGGGATTGCTTAATAGTATAGCAAGAGCCAGGCGTAGTAACACACGCTTGTAATCCCTGTACTTGGGAAACTGAGACAGGAGGATCATGGTTTGCAGCCAGCCTCAGCTACTTAGTGAGGCCCTTTGCAACTCAGTGAGACCCTGTTCCAAAATAAAGAATAAAAAAATAGGGCTGGGGATATAGCTCAGAAGCAGAATATCCCTGGGTTCCATCCCCAGTACTGAAAAAGAGAGAGAGAGAGAGAGAGAGAGAGAGAGAGAGAGAGAGAGAGAGAGAGAGAGAAGCAAAGGAAAGAAAGCAAAAGAATAAAAGGGAAAAGTAGAGAAAGAGGGAGAGGGAGAGGGAGAGAGAAATCTCCAAACTGTTTTCTAAAGTAGCAATACCATTTTTGCATTCCCATCAGCAACAAGCAATGAACGAGAGCTTCTGCTGTTCTACATCCTCGCCGGCATTTGGTGTTATCAGTGTTCTGGGTTTGGGCCATTATAACAGATGCACAGTGGTATCTCATTGTTCTTTGCAAGGCTCTCTGTTAAGAGAAAAGGTAAAAGGAGAAATAGGTAAATATCGAGGAAGCTGCAGGAGGCTCTGAGGACATCGATACTCAGTAATAACTCTTCCCTTGTAGGGGTTGCTCGAGCTGAATGACCTGTTATCATCCAAAATTCATGGTTTATGTTCGAGTACGTCCATAAGTTACATTACAAAGGCAGACTTTTTGTGGACTTTGCACGGCTATGAAGTGATTGGATTGTAATAGAAGAAACAAATGCAAAAGGTTGTTAAGGATTTCTTGAATGTCTATAAAATGTCATAGAGGGAGGGTAAGAGGAACCAGTAGAGGAGGAAGAGACCTTAGGCCTGATCAAGTTGACTGTAGGGCTATCAGAAGGTTTGCGAGATTTTATATGTATGTATGTATATATATATATATATATATATATATATATATATATATATATATATATATCTTTGTGGGGAAGGGATACGTACTTTCATAGAGCTCTCAAAACACTGTGCCTTTCTACTTTGAAGATATAAATATATTTATTTATTTATTATATATATATATATATATATATATATATATATATATATGTGTGTGTGTGTGTATATGTATTTGGTGCTGGGGATTGAACTCAGGTTCTCGCCCATGCTAAGCACATGCTCTATTACTAACCTAAATCCCCAGCCTTGCTAGGGGATACTTACTTATTTTTGTCCTCTCCCCATCCTTTTTATTTTTTGAGACAGTCTCAGTTGTCCAGGCTGGCCTTAAACCTGCAATCCTCTCGTCTCAGCCTCCCAAGTATTGGGATTACAGGTGTGCACCACCGCGCCTGACTACTTTGGGGATATTTAAAGGTCATGTCCTCTTTCTCTTTTCATCATTATCATCATTTAAAAAAAAAAAAGCAATAGATAAGGACCGTGTAGGACTTATAACACCTTGGGCCTGAAAACAAGGAGCTCACAGTTCTGTGAAAATATGAATTCATCCATAAAGAATTAAGACATTAATGTGTGTGCAGTAAGTCAGGCCTGAAAATTAGTGTGCAGGTTCATAAGGCCGATAGTGAATTAAGGAGGGGAAGGGCCAGGCTAAAATGAGCCTGTGAAGGTCCCCTGAAGCACCCCACTTCATACTCCAAAAGTGGGGGTAACTCCGAAGCTTATAAATCCCTTGGAGAGAGCCGACTAGGAAACTTGGGGCTCACTCTGCACACACTCCTCTAGCCCCACCCCCATTCTGCTGTGTTCATTTCCGACTCAGCAGTCAGCCCAGGTGCTGGGCATATTTAAAAGAATTTCTGCCCTGGAGATTAAAAAAGGCAAACTCCATGCTGGTCACCTCCCCTCTGTGCCTCCCTTTGCCAGGCTACAAGGGGCTTAATAGTCTGAGGAGGGACAAAGGAGTATTGTTAAGGCGAGCCTGGTTATGAGGAGACTTTGCAGCTAAAAGCTTTCATGCTGCTATGTAAGCCATTCTCCCCCCAGGACACTGTGTGCCTGTCCCAACTTCACCATATCAGTTCAAAGAGAAATTGCAGCCAGACGCAGTGATTGCATGAGGATATCTTGAGACTTGGCAACATTAACAGGTTAAGAATTTCTATCGCCATCTCATCCAGTTCCAGTCCCCATCCCCACTAGGTCCTGGGATGGGGTAGAATGGAAAAAAATTTTTTTTTTTTTTTTTTTTTTGTTGTTGTAGATCTGAGTCAAAAGATTTCTCCCAGAGGAGCTGGCCGAGAGGCAGCCTGGCCGGCATGTCAGGGTATGTGGACTGCATAACAGCAGGTAGAGTAGAGCCTACTCATTTCCTGAATCTTCTAGAATCTTCTAGAAGATCCCTCCTCCTGAGTCTTCTAGAATCTTCTAGAAGATCCCTCCTCCTGAATCTTCTAGAACTCTGCCTCCTTCAGGAGAGGCTGCATGAGCCTGAGGAGTTGATGATCCCAGGGACTCTATTTTGTCGGGGGAATTAGTTCAGTTGAGGTGTCCCATTAGTCTCAGTCCTTGGTGTACACACATGTATTTGGTGTCTTTTCTTACCTGGGACCGTGCTATCTTGAGGTCCAGGTTCCTGACTTCAAGGCACAGCTCCACTCAGTGACTACTGAGCTAAAGATTAGAGTCCAACAGGTAACAAAAATGGAGACCTAGGCATATGGAAGGTGAGACGCATACATGTTGATCAGTGACAAAGCATTGCCGGTGCCCTGTGACTTGCTTGTTTGTGCAATCCTGAGGATGGGATCCAGGGTCCTACCTCCCGCCCTCCCTCAGGCATTCGGAAGTCTGGGGTGATTTGTGTTCCACAAAGAGATAAAGTCAGACTTTATCTCTACTGCGGTCTGGCTCAGAATTGACCAGCATTTGTAAATGTATATACTCCTTTCTGACAAAAGACTCCTGCCCCACCTACTTACCCGCCTTGGGTCAAGGTCCACTTTCCTTTTGTCCTTCAACAAAGTACAGACGTGGGAAAGGGAAGGACAGTTTTGGTAGGGTTTTTTTTTTCTTCATATCTGTAGGCAGTAATGTCAGGTTAGTGGAGCTGTGACCTTCCCAGGGAATAAAGTAGGGGGGCCTGAGGTCCTGGGGGAAAGAATACTGGGGTGCCCAGACACAAAAGAAGAGCACAAGGGGATGGGCCCTTTGTTCTAAATCTGCATGTCTGTGCTCAGAGTGGATAGGCTAGGAAAGGACTTGTTACCTAGGAGGCCCGTCATGACCCTGTATATGCCCTGTAGTTAGGTGATTGGAGACTAATTATTCTACCACATCCTTCATTTTTACTGTTTACATCCAAAATCACCATGCTGGGCATGGTGATACATGCCTGTAATCCCAGTACTTGGGAGTCTGAGACAGGAGGACCACAAGTTTAAGGAGGCTGGCCTCAGCAATCTAGCAAGGCCCTCTATAATTTATTGAGACCTATTTCAAAATAAAAAATATATATATAATACATATATATATATTTATATTTATTTATATAATATATAAAATATTATATATATATATATATATGTATGTGTGTCTGAGGGTATATCATAGATGTAAAATTACCCTGAGTTCAATCCCTAGTAACACAAATACACATTCATAATCCAAATTCAAGCCAGGCATGGTGACACAAGCCTGTGATTCCAGTATTTGGAATGCTGAGACAGGAGGATCATAGGCTCAAGGCCAATGTCAACAATTTAGTGAGGCCCTCAGCAACTTAGTGAAACCCTATTTCAAAATAAAATAGGGTTATCCAGGAGTGATGGTGCATGCTTGTAATCCCAGCTCTTGGGAGGCTGAGACAGGAGGATCACACAGGTTTGAAGCCAGCCTCAGCAACTTAGTGAGACCCTGTTTTTATTTTATTTATTTATTTATTTATTTATTTATTTATTTATTTATTTATTTATTTATTTATTGGTGGTACTGAGGAGATAGAAAGGAAATAGGCAGATAGGGAAAAGGCCTTGGTAGAAAAAAGCTAATTTCCTGAGTTTCCTGAGGGGCGACAAATGCCTGAAATTCCAAAGGCTCAGGAGATAAGAAGGCCAGAGCTTCACAAAGCCATCCTGAGTTTCCTAATCAACAAACCCACCGAGCAAGTCTGGCATTCCTGAAAGGAGACCCTTCAAAGAACTTGCAAATGTCCTATGCAAATTCTCCTTGGAGTTGCCCTAACCACAAACGGACTTGCAAGCGGTCAGGCATTGGCCAGTCAGGTCATGTTGGCCCTGAGAGAAGGCAGAGTGCATCTGAAGGGACGTGGCTCGGGCGACTCTCGAGTGGTGACCTGAAGGCCTCTGCTGGACATCATGGCTGACCAGGCCCCTAGGGGTGACCTGTACCTCTTTTCTGGCAGATCGCGTGGACTCTGGGAGAAAGTAGTTTGCAACTGATGGGCACTTGGCTCGGGCGACACTCGGGTAGTGACCCTGAAGGCAGCTACTGGACTCCGGAGTTCCGACAGGCCCTATGGGGTGTTCGGCCACTTTTCTCTATTCCCTTCTGGCAGATCCCCTTCTGGCAGATTCTCTATTCCCTTCTGGAAGAAAGCAGCCTGCACCTGAAGGCAGTTCGGCTTGGGCTACTCTCAAGTATTGTCCTGAAGGCAGCTGCTGGACCCAGAGTTCCAGCCCCTTTGGGGTGTCCAGCCACCCTTGCCCCATTCCCTGCTGCTTCCAATAAACCTTTTACTCCCCTTCCTGAGGTCTGCGGGTTATTCTTCACTCTCCGTAGACAAGAACTCGCCGGGGTTTTCTCTCAAGAAACCCCCGTTTCAGTACTGGGGGTGCAACCCAGAGGCTTTCTACCTCTGGACTATACTCCCAGACCTATTTTATACTTTACTTGGAAACAGGGTCTCACTAAGTTGCTGAGAGCCTCACTACGTAGCTGAGGCTGGCTTCGAACCTGTGCGAACTTCCTATCTCAGCCTCCCAAGCGCGGGGATTACAAGCGTGCGCCACCACGCCCGGCCTGGCTGAGACCCTGTTTTTAATTAAAATATAAAATAGGTCTGGGAGTATAGCCCGGAGGTAGAAAGCCCCTGGCTTCCACCTCCAGTACCACAGGGGAAAAAAAAAAATTGGGTTGGAAGTGTAGCTCAGTGGTAGATTGCCTCTTGGGTCAACCTCTAATAAAACACACCCACACAACTGTCCAAATTCATGTTTAGATAGCCACTGCACCAAGTGGGCCCCAGTTTCTACCTTCAGTGCTAATTTTTCACCAGACTGAATTGAGTTGGATGGTGCCCAGAACCTTAAGAGTGTCCAAGGAGAGCCGGGCGTGGTGGCACACGCTTGTAATTCCAGCGCTTGGGAGGCTGAGACAGAAGGATTGTGCAGGTTCAAAGCCAGCCTCAGCTGGTTTAAGAGACCTTGTTTCCAAATAAAATATAAAATAGGTCTGGGAGTGTAGCCCGGAGGTAGAAGGGCCCTGGGTTCCGTTCCCAGTACCACCAAAAAAAAAAAAAAAAAAATCCCACTGTTTAGCCGGGCGTGGAGGCACAAGCTTGTAATCCCCGCGCTTGGGAGGCTGAGACAGGAGGATCTCACAGGTTCGAAGCCAGCCTCAGCTACTTAGTGAGGCTTTCAACAACTTAGTGAGACCCTGTTTCCAAATAAAAAATATAAAAATAGGTCTGAAAGTATAGCCCGGAGGTAAAAAGCCTCTGGGTTCCACCCCCAGTACCACCAAAAAAAAAAGAGTGTCTAAGAAACAGTCATAAGGGTCTCTGGCACTGCAGTGAGGTGTGTTGACCAACACAGATGGCTGCGGAGGGGTGAAAGGTGGTGGAGGGACGGAGGTCAAGCTCAGGACTTCCTCCTGGACACCACTGGCCCTAGCTGGGTGTGGTGGCACACACTTGTAATCCCAGTACTTGGGAGGCTGAGACTAGAGGATCCTACAGCCAGTCTCAGCTACTTAGTGATGCCTTCCCCAACTAGCGAGACCATGTTTGAAAATAAAGAATAAAAATAGGGCTAAGAGTGTAGCTCAGAAGTAGAATGCCAGCAGGTGGTGGTGGCACACGCTTGTAATCCCCGCGCTTGAGAGGCAGAGACAGGAGGATCGCGCAGGTTGGAAGCCAGCCGCGCGCGCTGGTTTAGGAGACCCTGTTTCCAAATAAAAATGTAAAAATAGGTCTGGGAGTGTAGCCCAGAGGTAGAAGGGTTCCATCTCCAGTACCACCAAAAAAAAAAAAAAAAAAAAAGAGCTGGGTGTGGTGGTGCACGCTAGTAATCCCTGAGCTTGGGAGCCAGAGACAGGAGGATCGCGCAGGTTTGAAGCCAGCCATGCTGGCTTAAGAGACTCTTAAAAAAAAAAAAAAAAAAATATATATATATATATATACACACACACACACACACACACACACACACACACACACACACATACATAGGAGTGTAGCCCGGAGGTAGAAGGGCTTCCAGGAACCCCAGTACCACCAAAAAGAAAAGAAAAAAAGTAGAATGTCCCTGGGTTCTATCCTTAGCACTACAAAAAAAAAAAAAAAAAAAGAGCCAGGTGTGTTGGCGCACATTTGTAATCCCAGCTTTCAGGAGGCGGAGACAGGAGGATCATGGTTCATGGACAGCCTCAGCTACTTAGTGAAGCCCTTTGCAACTCAGGGAGACCCTGTTTCAAAATAAAGAATAAAAAATAGGTCTGGGGGTGTAGCTTGGAGGTAAAATGCCCCTGGTTCCATCCACAGTACTGCAAAAAAGAAGGAAGGAAGGAAGAAAGGAAGGGAGGGGAAAAAGAAACCACTGGCCTTGCTCTTCCACCCAGAACCTCCTGCGGTCAGGCCTCCAGACTCTACCCAAGTAGCTCCATGCTCTTTCTTTCCCCAAATGGAGAAAATGGCTGGACACATCCTTTCCCTGGCAGGGGCTCAACTTAACTCTGTCCCCAGACTTGTGTCTGCTCCTTCAAGACCTGGACACCCGCCAGCCCACACACTGCATAATAGGAATCCGGTAATGCTGTGTGGTCACAGCTTAATCGCTTTGCAGAGATAATAGGGACCCAGGGCTATCAGAAGCTTGGGCTTTCCTCTGATCTGAACACCGATCCCGATCCCCAAGGTCCCCAGTTCCCCATGGCCATATCCTGGTTCACCTGCAGGAGGCAGGACTCGCTGGGCATCACACCTGAGGGCTAGGTGGGCACTGGGGTCCGCTCTGCCTCTTGGACTGGCAGGTTGTGGCTTTGTGGACCTCCCTGAATCTCAGCTTTCTCCCTGACTCATGAGATCGATACTTTTAAAACACTTTAATAGCTTTATTAGAAAAATGATTCATACTCCTTATAAAATGTTTACATAATTATAAATAAGAATAAAGCACAAACTAAAAACAGCATATCAAATTTCTGTACCCCAAAATATCAAGGTTAATGTTTTTTTTATGTATATGGTTTTTACATAAAATAAATCATATTCTACATACTTTTCTAGAAATGGTTCCACTTGACATTATGTAACAAATGCCTTTCCATGTCAATAAATGTAACTCTTCATCTTAAATTTTAATGGCTGCATAGGACTTTATTTACAATGGGAGGATGGAGATGAATTATTATAATAATGTTTTACTTACATTTAGGTTGTATTCTTATTGTTGCTGTGTCCTAGAATTGAACCCAGGGCCATTTTATCTCCAGGTCACAGCCCTAGCCCTATTTTATTTACTTATTTGTTTATTGTAGTACTGGAGACGGAACCCAGCGGTATTCTACTCTGAGTTACACCCCAGAGCTATGTTTTAATTTTTATATTGAAACAGAGTCTCACTAGGTTGAAGAGAGCCTCAGTACTTGCTGAGGCTGTCCTTGAACCTACCATCCTCCTGTCCCAGCTTCCCAAGAACTGGGATTGCAGGCATGCACCACCACGTCCAGCT